>NW_011887768.1:1156090-1207157 GCF_000806365.1 Fopius arisanus | reverse complement strand
ATTGGAATTATTTTGAAAAAAAAAAAATGAATTAAGCCGGGATTGAACCCGGGCCGCTGGCGTGCCAGTCGAGCACGTTACCGCTAGGACAACGCGCTCCTTTAAAAATATAATTTCATTAGTGGTATATCTTCAATGCATTGAATATTTTTTTTCATTTAAAATTTCACAAGATGTGGCTTCCCCCTTCCGCTCGTTTTACAGTCGGCTAAATTTCAGTTAAGCAAATAAAAAACAAAAAGCATTCACTCCGCAGAAAATAAAATTCACCCCGTTGACTTGAACACCCCCGCATGGGGTGTGGCACCCTCCCTCTCTTGGGGTGCAGTACTACGGTGCCGCTGGGGTCACTCAACCCCCAGAACTCTCCAAAATTTATCTAAATCTCCAATTTTTATATTTATTAGTGTCAGGAATATTATAATGATAATTATAATTATGATAAAACCCTCAGCAACAAAAAAAACGAGAAATTACAAAATCGACGAGAAATGGGATGACTTCATGATAATTACATGAATAATTAGTATATCATAAAATATGATGATTTTTCCTCAACGTCATTTGCACTAGAAATTATTTTATCATAATTATATTCTAATTAAAAATGAGTCCCGGTTTTTTTTGAAGATCTTTCAAAGCACATCACAGATTTTTTAATAAAAAAAAATCCTCCCGTCGAGATTTTTGATCGATCTAAAATATCCGCAGACCAAAATTCAAATTTTCTTCTATAAATCGGTATCGAAAATCGAGAAATATCAGATTTGAACATTAATATCGTGAAACATTGCTCCTATCTTATCGCCATGTCATACCCTCGCCGGTCATATATATTAATTAGTGGAAAAAGAAATGACGGAATTTAGTCGACTTCAGGAATTGTCCACACAGTCAAAGAAAAATTGACTACAGAAATAAATTCTTGAATTCTAGGAACGTTCAATTGTTATTCAATTCAATAGCAATTCTTCGACTAAAGTGGGAACTCGGTTATTTTAATTTCTGTGTGGAGAATAGAATTAAATATGAAGAGACTCTTGGTTTCTATTTCTCTTCTTTTACTGTGGACATGTTTAATACTAGCTGGACCACGAGTGAAAATCAGGAATGGAAGACTGGAAGGATCAATTATGAGATCAAGAAAAGGAAGAGACATCTTCGCATTCCGGGGAATTCCATACGCTCGTCCACCAGTAGGAGAGTTAAGATTTGAGGTAAAAAATATAATAAAAAAATTTTGAATTCTGATTTTCCCGATTTCTAGAGAATTTAAGATAAATAATTATACTTTCTCAAATACTTTTTTGTACCTCTCATCTTTTATTAACTCAGCTTTCATTAATTTAGCTACTGAATCGATTGATTTCTTCCTCGATTCGATATAATTTTCTCTGGAATTTATTTGATTGCAGCCACCACAGCCAGCGGCCTCCTGGAAAGGAATTCGTTCAGCTCAGGATGACGGAAACATCTGTCCCCAGCAGGAATACATGCACATCGCAGCCAGAATGATTGGTTCAGAGGATTGTCTCTATTTGAATGTCTTCACCCCAGAATTGCCTGGTGTTTCGAAAAAAAATATTTATCCTGTCCTGGTGTGGATCCACGGTGGAGGCTGGTTCGTTGGAAGTGGTTCGTCAAAACTCTACGGCCCTCAGTACCTTCTCGATTACGAAATCATTCTTGTGACTCTGAACTACCGGTAATATTCGAGCCATTAAGTTGATTCACATGCTAATTAATTAAATTAATTTGCAGACTGGGACCTCTGGGACTTCTCAGTACTGGAGATGATGTCATCCCAGGAAATTTCGCTTTCAAGGATCAAGTGCTGGCACTTCACTGGGTTCAAGAGAATATTGCAGCCTTTGGTGGTGATCCTGGGAGAGTGACAATTGCTGGTGACAGTGCTGGAGGGACGAGTGTGCATTATCTCATGTTGAGTCGACTTGCTAGAGGTATTTAATCCATCAGAATCTTTATTTATTGTTGATGACTTTATGGATTTATTATTTGAAATTCGAAGGACTCTTCCATCAGGCAATCGCCGAGAGTGGATCAGCTGTCAATAATTGGGCATACAATCCACCAAATCTTTCGAGGAATAAGACTCATCGTCTTGCTAAGGAACTCGGCTGTCCTGTCACTACATCCCAGAAAATCAGGGATTGTCTGAGCAAAATAAATGCCAGTGTAATTAATGGACAGACTGCCGGATGGCCGGTAATTATTGTCATCGTATTATTCCACTGAGTTCAATTCTTGATGGTCTCTTTTTGGTAGGTTATCAATGGATTTCCATTCCTTAAATTCCGTCCAGTCCTAGAATCCAACAAGTCTGGGGCTTTTTTGATAGATACAGCAGAGGAATTAATGAAGCATGGGGAGTTCTCCGATGTTCCCTGGTTGCTTGGTGTGAATGCTCAGGAAGGATCTATCTTCACAATCGGTTTGTACAGAATGGATAATTAATGGATATTCAATTTTAGAGTCGATGAATTGAATCATTATGAACTTCAGGGCTGTATTTATCACCTGATCAGAGAGAGCTTAAACGTTTCAACGACAATTTTTTCGATCTTGCGCCGATACTGCTCCAGTTGGATCCCGCCTGTCCGAAGGATGATCTGAAGACAATCTGTCAGAAGCTCCGTCATTATTACCTGAAAAATAAGATAATCGATGAATCCAATAGGAGATCTTTTATTGATGTACGTAATTTTTTGATGCATCAATCCTGCATGGAGAGAGTTTACGATGCCAAGTGAAAAATGAAAAAAATTTCTGGATCATCTTTAGAATTATATATTTATCGTAGATGATGTCCGATGGTCAAATTAAATTGGCGAGTGCCATGGCAGCGAAATTGTATCAAAAAATAGCTAAAAGTTCAGTTTACTTTTATCATTTTGAGTACGCCGGAAATGTATCATTCAGCCCGTCCGATCCGAAGAGACCACATGGAGCTTCCCATGGCGATGAAGTTCTGTATCTCTTTCCCCACGATGAGGGGTTACCTGAATTCGTCAGAAGTGAACGAGATTTTGAAATGGTTGATGTAATGACAACGTTGTGGACAAATTTTGTCATATCCGGGTGAGCCTGAAAACAAAAATCATCACAATTTCAAATGTCCCGGGATTTCAGGTAGGCATGGATTTTTATTTTCAGAAAACCTTACCTTGAGAATGCGCCTGAGTCATTCGTTGAATGGGCCCCGGTACAATCTGATGCCATCGAGACATTTATGATAGAGAGTCCCACGAGTTCTAGGATGTCACAATATTTTTTTAAAAATATGACCAACATATGGTCCAGTCTACCCTGTCGTGCTGGTTTTTTATATGCCAAGAGTGGCCTTCGCCCACAGTACGACCATAAATTATCAAATGCTCTATATCTATTATTAATTGCACTTACTTTCATGTATTACATGATTAATTAATGTAGCTAAGTGAAAATAAAATAAATAATTCACCACAATGATCGTTGATTTTCATTTATTATCCATTTTCTCAGTCCATCCCTTTTAAATTCCTGGGGATTTCCCGCCGTTATGACTGACATCTCTGATGCGGAAATCCCTCTGCTCTGAACAAAATCCTCGAGTATCGACGATCGGTCGATTTCTACGGTTTCTCGGATGAAAATGGTGTGAAGTTTGTCGAAATTGACTCCAACCCCGAAGAGAATTTCCTCGCAGGCACTCCCCTCTCCCTCCATTTGGCATAGTCTGCACCTTTGGAGCAATACCGAATAATACAACGCATTAATTTTAATATACGCACTCGTCCAAAGTGCTAATCCCCACCGAGACGTGAAAATAAAATTCGGAAAAAGTGATTAATCTGTCACAAAAATTCCCAGTGATTCAAAAACGCCGGAGAGTCATCCCCAAGTCACAACTACGATGATAACCACACACACGGATATTTGTTAAATGTGTTAAATTTGTTTTGATGGATGTGTGAAGTCGTGAGGGAGTCGTCCAGTTTAGTCGCTGAAGTGTTTGGTAGGATCATAAAATCATACTCCTACGTAGTCAGCTCTCTGTCTATTTTTCCTCACGTCACTATTTTCAACAACATCCTGCCCCCTCCTCACCCGCCGCTCTTCATTCCGGTCCTAATGAATATTCAGTTATTTTTTTTTACCATTGAAATATGTCTTCTCGACGTGGGGGCCAATGTACGCACAACTGTCACTTTTCATGCGCAATTTGTTGCTGATGGGGGCGAATTGATTGGAAAATTAACGAGTCCGTTGTGAGAGGATGTTATGAGAATTTTTGCTTTTTATTTTGCCAGGGAGACGCATTGAGGTGTATTGAAGTGGAGACGCAACGATGAGCGTCGTGGCGTCTGGTAGTCAACAAGTCGTGAAGGAAGGATGGCTGCAGAAGAGAGGTAATTAGTTGACAGTCGAATTTATTTGATTAATATTTATGAATAAATAATTCGGCTCTCTGGTGAGGCTGTTGATGTAGAAATTCAGGGGAACTCTGTATTTTTTTTTGTCAGGGGAACACATTAAGAACTGGAGATCGAGGTATTTTGTGCTGAGGGACGATGGCACTCTTGTGGGATTCAAATCTAAACCAGATCAACAAATGGCAGCTACAGCACAACCCCTTAATAATTTTACTGTCCGGGGGTGTCAGATAATGTCTGTCGATCGGCCAAAACCGTTTACTTTTGTTATCCGGGGTTTGCAGTGGACTACAGTGATCGAGAGGACTTTTCACGTGGAGACTGAGAAGGAGAGAGAGGACTGGGTAGCTGCCATCAGATATGTAGCTGACAGATTAGCTACCGAAGAGCAACATCTTCAGCAGCCCTCGATGCAGATATCATCCTCATCGGAAGATGTGGAAATGGAAACGACTGGGAGATCAGACTCAGGCAGTTCTCTTGGTATTATTTCACCTGATGGCGATGGGAGTATTGACGAGCTGTCAGCGAAATTCAGTGTCCAAGGTACATCGAGTAGTAAATCCAGTGGAAAGAAAAAAGTCACTCTAGAGAATTTTGAATTTTTGAAAGTCCTGGGTAAAGGCACTTTTGGAAAAGTCATTTTATGCCGTGAAAAAGCTACAGGTCATTTGTACGCCATCAAAATACTGAGGAAGGAGGTGATCATCAGGAAAGACGAGGTTGCCCACACATTGACGGAAAATCGAGTGCTACGTACAACCAGTCATCCTTTTTTAATATCTCTCAAATATAGTTTTCAAACGGCAGATCGATTGTGTTTTGTCATGGAATATGTCAACGGTGGAGAGTTGTTTTTCCATTTGAGTCGATCACGAGTATTCGGTGAGGACAGAACGAGATTCTATGGGGCTGAAATTATATCGGCTCTTGGGTATCTTCACTCCCAGGGAATTATTTATCGTGATCTCAAGCTGGAGAATTTGCTCCTCGATAAAGATGGGCACATTAAAATTGCTGACTTTGGACTGTGCAAGGAGGACATCACCTATGGTGAGATAAATCTCCATTTATTTCAATTTCTCAATTAGAATTACAAGAATTATTGTAATAAGATAATCCGGAATTTGTTTGTTGTAATAGGAAGAACAACGAAAACATTCTGTGGGACACCGGAGTATCTCGCACCGGAAGTGCTCGAGGATAACGATTATGGACGAGCTGTTGACTGGTGGGGTGTCGGTGTTGTTATGTACGAGATGATGTGCGGACGTCTTCCATTTTACAATCGTGATCACGAAAAATTATTCACACTTATTCTCCTGGAGGAGGTGAAATTCCCAAGGACTATCTCACATGAGGCGAAGGATCTGCTGGGTGGTCAGTAGCATTATCGATTGCCTCGATCAGTTTTATTATTTTCTGACAATATATCATATATCATATATATTGGATCAATTTCAGGACTATTGATCAAGGATCCAAGCAGGAGATTAGGTGGTGGACCGAACGACGCCAAGGACATAATGTGTCATGCATTTTTCTCCTCAATCGACTGGTCAGATCTAGTCCAGAAGAAGATAGCTCCACCCTTCAAGCCTCAAGTCACCTCTGAAACTGATACTCGATATTTCGACAGTGAATTTACAGGTGAAAGTGTTGAACTTACTCCCCCCGATCAAGGATGCTTAGGTAGTGCTGGTGGTTTGAATTCGATTGCCGAAGAGCAAGAACATTTCCCCCAATTTTCTTATCAAGAGAGTCATTCGGCTGCTACATCTTCCATTTCAGTGTCGATTATACACTGACATTGTCAGGATTGTTTCAGGATCAGAGAGAATGAGATAACGAACTCACGAGTGTCGCTATCGTTTGCATGTTTTATGGTTATTTAAAATCTATTCGGTTATCGAGGTGATTATGTTGTTGTATGTCCGTAATTATTGTATCTTGGTTGGGATGAATCAATTCGAAATTTAAGCGAATTATAATTGTAAAATAATGAATTTTGCGAGGGGCTGGATCGACAGCCACTCTCGTGCATTTTTTGTTTTCCTATTTTGTGGTATCAATTATCCATGTGTCGAGTGAAATTCGAGAGGATGGGCTGGATTATAACCATAGAAAATTGAATATATTATACACTACGATAATTATATTATAAATATATTTATATTTTAACAATTAAAGTAATTACACGGTAGATACTTGTCATTGATTTATTTTCCTTGTCTCACATTTAAAATAATATTCTTAATTTCATGTTTTATTTGTTCATGGATATGTTAATTGTTCGAAAATCTGTAGCGAAGGAATGGAGAGTCATCAAAATTTTTTTCAAGATATCTTTTGCAATATTCAGAGCTGCAAAAAATTATCCACAAAAATTTCGGTATCTCTCCTGAATTCAGAAATATTCTTCGAAGATTTACCTATTAATTTAATCCACCTATTACCCTTAAAATCCTTTTATCATCCGGGGTTAAGTTTCAAGGATACTGAGGGACAGGGGTGTCCTTGATCAGCCAAACCTCATCTAGCACAGCCCCAGCTTTATCGTCGGACACCTGAAAACGCATTTTAAAATCATTCCAAAAGCTTTTTGAAAGGAGGAAAAATTTTTTCTAGTGGCCAGAGTGGGTACCTGCTCCAAGTACAAATGTGTCTTGTTGAAGACTTTCATCCTGGTGTATCCGTAGTCAGAACTCCGGAAGGCAGACCAGTATGGCTGCTCCGGTATAAATTTCTCCCTGCCCTCTTTGCAACCTGCAGAACCTGTGACGATGTGCACAGGGGCTCTGTAATTCTTGTAGGGTTTCTCATAGCTCCCATTCATCACCTTGAAATTGTACATGGGGAAGAGCCTCTCGTAGCTGTGCTCGTGTGCCCACAGCTCCAGGTCCACCCGATGCTCGTAGAAGAGCTCTTCCAGGCCGAACCAATTCAGGAAGGGGAGACCTACCCTCACGAGGGACTCGTGATTTGTGCAATCGTCGGCATTTTTATTGCTGCAGTACATCGGACGATGGCCGAATGTCACGATCCAGGGCCTCTCAGCTCTTTTAAAATTTTTCGGTATTATTCATTTATACTGTTAATCAATTATTTTAATTTACCTTGCAGCAGGTTCGTTGGCTTTCGTCAGATCCTCTCTGAGCCACTCGAATTGCTTCACCAGCTGTTTAATTCCATAATTCATGAAATAATAAGCCTCGGTTTCAATGGCAATGAAGTGCACAGGACCCATGTCGAAGCTGTACCACAGCCCCTCGGAATTTCCAGGCATCGAGAATCTCGCCCTGTAATTACTGAAATTATATTTCTCCTCGTGGTTCCCTGGAACGGTCATGTATGGCAAGTAGGCAGCAATTCCCTCGATCTGCTTCATAAATTGATCTCCAACTCTGGAGTCATCGGTGTCCATGTCGTAGGCAAAATCCCCCACGTGAATTGCTGCGTCGTAGAGGCCCCGCTGCGTCTCCTCCTGGAGTCTCGAGAGACTCTGGGCGTTCTCGTTCCCCATGTCCCCAAATATCACGATCTGGGGGGTCCATGTCGGGGAATTCGATGGGGGTGTCACGTAGAAGACGTTCGACCAACCGAGTTTACTGCCGCAATGGTACACTAAACGTAAATTTAATTCTTTTAAATGTAAAATGGAATTCCCTTTTTTTTATCCATCAAAAATCCTACGAGGTTGTAAAATAAAAAAATATCAATTTCGGGAGGGACATTCTCACCGTATTTATGCCCTTGTGTGAGATCTCTCAAATAAACTCTGTGGATATATTGTCGTCGCTTTTGCTTCCCTCCATCAATGAACAATGTCGAGTTCCCTCTGGCAGTCAAAGCAAAGCCGCCGATCCCATATTCGACAATCGATTCTTTAGTGTCATCCCTCGTGCTCCAGGTCACCACAATATCACGAATATTCTCTGAAAAAAAAACATCCGAATCCACTCGTGCTCGCAAGAACTGCTTGTCAATTAAAATTTTATTAATTCATTGAAATATTACCTCCAAACGACAAATGCACAGCCTCAGGTTGATATTTAACGACCGACCCCCAAGCCGAGCTCAGACTCAACAAAAAAATAAGCACCAACAGCATTTTAGACGTAATTATAATCATTGAAGGACACAGAGATTAAATTCCTGGAACAGAGAGTGATTCATTTATTCTGATAACAGATCATTTTTTCATGACGAGTGCATCATACGAATACACAATGAATTTCATGAATTCCGGTGAATTCGTATGCAGAAATTAAATCCAATTGCGCCTCACCTTAATTAATATCACATATCACTCCACGGAGCACATGAATTTCGCGGTTTTTTTAATCTAGAGTATTTACATAACAAATTATTGTGGGTGTCAAAGAAACGTCAAGGATGACTCGACGCACAAGACGTTTGACACATTTGACACTAGGAGTTGAAGCTCCCGCTAACGGACATGCGCAGCTCAGTAGTTTTCAAATCATCCACTGGCAGCACATGATTTTTATTTATGTTTATTGCATTTATTGCTTCGAAATGGTGTGAGGTTAATGTCGGGTGGAATTGTTGTTGATCCAATTATTTACCGCGTGATTTTCACTCGGTAATTATTTCTCACTGGGGAATTAACGGATATTAAGGGGAGACCAGTGAAAAACGTAAAATGAGTGAAAACGAGTCGGTATATGGGACTACCCTGTCCCAGGAGTCCATGAAAGTCATCGCTGAGAGCATTGGAGTTGGAAATTTACCGGATGAAGCTGCCAAGGATCTTGCTGAGGATGCCAGCTATCGTTTGAAGGAGATTATTCAGGTATTCGATGATTATTCACTCGTTATTCGTCTTTTCGAGATAATTGAGGTGAAATTCATATTTTTGAGACGGAAAATTGAGGTGTGACGTGTTGTTTAGGATGCTGCAAAATTTATGAGGCACGGAAAACGTCAAAGACTTACCAGTCATGATATTGATCATGCCCTCAAGATCAAGAATATCGAGCCAACCTACGGATTTTTTGCCAGGGACCACATACCCTTCAGATTCGCCTCAGGAGGAGGTCGAGAGTTGCATTTCGTGGAGGAGAAGGAAATCGATCTCAATGAGATGATCTCAATGGCTGGTGGGACAACCTGGCCGAAATTACCCTTGGAGATCACCCTGAGGGCTCACTGGTTGTGCATCGATGGAGTCCAACCCACGATACCTGAAAATCCACCTCCAGTGTCGAAAGGTGAATATATAAAATAAATACTTCAACTCTCCCCTTTTTTCTCTACGATTTTTTTAATTTAATTTTTTTTTAATTTTCATTTTTTTTAATTTTCATTTTTTTTTTCTAGACGTACAGAAGCTGGAGAGTGTGGACCCAACGACAAAACTCGCCAACAAATCGGCAAATATGAGTGTTGGTAAGCCAGGAGGTGGTGGCAAGGGTCAGAAACTCCGGAATGTCGAGACGGTGCACGTGAAACAATTGGCCACCCACGAGTTGAGTGTTGAACAGCAATTGTATTACAAGGAGATCACAGAGGCCTGTGTGGGCTCTGACGAGGCCCGCAGGGCTGAGGCCCTCCAGTCCCTCTCTGCGGACCCTGGCCTCCACGAGATGCTCGCCAGAATGTGTACTTTCATAGCTGAGGGTGTGAGAGTCAATGTAGTGCAGAATAATCTCGCTTTGCTGATTTATCTCATGAGGATGGTGAAAGCTCTACTCGATAATCCCAGTCTTTACTTGGAAAAATATGTACGATTGATTATGATTAATTGAAATAAATTTTATTTGTTCATTTGTATGGAACTGACGAATTGGTTGAATTTTTCAGCTTCATGAGCTCATTCCATCAGTTGCCACCTGCATAGTATCTCGTCAACTCTGTATGCGACCTGAGATGGATAATCACTGGGCCCTACGAGACTTTGCATCGCGGTTGATGGGTCAGATCTGCAGGAACTTCAACACATCCACCAATAACGTCCAGACACGGATTACGAGAATGTTCAGTCAAGCATTAACGAAGAACAGTCAAGTGCGCTATTTAGTTATTATTATTTACCGTTAATATTGCTGATAATTTTTGGATTTGATCCTGAATTTTAGACTCCTCTGGCTTCCCTGTACGGTGCAATCAGTGGCCTCTGCGAGCTGGGACCTGAGGTGATAAAAGCCCTCGTGATACCTAAAATAAAAATAATATCCGAACGTGTCGAGGGATATGCAGACAGTGCAGCTCTCTCGAATATCGATAAAAATGCAGCTGGCCATATTAAATCTGGCCTCGTAAAGTCAGTGGCACCTGTACTGAAGACAATCAGATTAGCTCCAGATTTTATCGATGATTATAAACAGGATTATGGGTATCTGGGGCCTCCACTCTGCGCTGCTGTTGCCAAAGCGAGAACTCAACCCGTTGCTGTTGCCCAGTCACCCTCGACGAGCGCTGGATTACCAGCCAGTCAATCTCCATCGGCCAAAACTCTCGTTCAAAATGAAAATATTTCTGTTAGTCAGCCCACACAGCCGAGCCAACAGCGCACGATTGTTGTCAATACAGCGAGAAATCCTGGGGTAAATGCTCCTGGCACCGGTCACAAATTGGTTTTTGTACATCCTAGATCTCAGACTCCTACTGGAGCTCAACAGCAGCCACCGGTGACGTCTCAGTCTCAGGGACTTCCAAGTCCTCAGGTCAAAGTTGCACAGGCGAATATTCAACAGAAATCCCTGCAGACTGCTGCACAAAAATTGGTCGTTGTCTGCATGCCCAATAGCAGTCATACGAGTAGTACAACAATGTCTCAAGTAAAAACATCTTTTATTATTGAGAAATCATTGATATTATTTAATTGTAAAATAAAATGCTCAATTTACTCCTGAATTATTTTAATTTCAGGTGACAACGATAAGCAAAACTCAAAGTCTTTTTGTCATGCAGCAGAGTTCAGAAAGATCATTAAGCCCAGACGATGATCACCCATTTATACAGTACGAATGAATCACGATTTAACAAATTCATTGAGGAAGTGGCATTTATACAAAGAGGGAACCCAAATCTCAGGCAATTGTATTATCTCATCCAATTGAGTGGAATATAAATGGGTTATTTTCACCTTGATAATTATTTATCATTTATTATAATTCAATAATAAGACATAATACCTAAGGATCATTAATTTTTATCAATTAATGTTTCAAATTCGTAATTATTGAAGTAGTTAAATTAATTGGATGTTTCTGGTTACAAGTCAATACTCTGTGATATGTCACTGCGACGTCGATTTCTCTGGTGAAATGCTTGTTGATGGTAGCAGGCAGAGGCCATCTCCAGGAGTTTATTCGCCATCGCGCTGCCAGTTTCGTCGACCATTTTAGAAAATTGACTTGGGGGACTCTGGGTGAGCAGCTGATAGGGACTGGCATACTCCATCATTCGACCTCCCTCCATCACGACCACTCGATCACTGTCGATTATTGTGTTCAGGCGATGGGCTATCGTGATTACTGTGCAGTCGGAAAATTTTGTTCTGATCGTGTGCTGAATTAATTCGTCAGTGTAAGTGTCGATGTTGGCTGTTGCCTCATCTAGGACGAGAATTTTCGTATTCCTTAGAATAGCTCTCGCGAGGCAGATGAGTTGCCTCTGGCCAACGCTGAAGTTCGTTCCACCCTCGGTAACCATTTGGTCTAGGGTCACTCCTGTCAACTCCACCTCGTTCAGAACCCTCCACAGGGAGTCGTCTGGGTATTTCTCGAATGGATCCAGATTGTACCTGAATTAAAATTAAAATTATCTAAAGGAATTATAAATATCTGGAGAATTAACAGAGGCAGGGAAAAAACCTGAGACTCTCTGAAAAAAGGACTGGCTCCTGGGGGATGATGGAAATACTGGAGCGAAGGTGAGAGAGACTGATGGATTTGGTGTCTTTCCCGTCGATGAGAATTTCTCCCTGAAGACCCTCCCCTGTCAGACGGAAGAGGGCCTGAATCAGTGAGGATTTGCCAGCTCCAGTGCGACCCACGACTCCCACTTTCCAGCCAGGCTCGATTATTAAGTTTAGATTCTTCAGGACAGCCGGTTCGTCTTTCATATAACTCATGAAGACATTCCTGAAGTGAATTCTACCAGCTGAAGGCCAGTTCGGTGGAGGAGGACCTGTTGGATCATCGGATCCCTCCTGGGGAAGATCGCTGTACTCCAGGACTCGTTCCACTGCTGTCATCTGAGACTGGACCTCTGTACTCTGTCTCACACCGTACTGCAGCATTCCTGTGAGGATCAGGGATTGAGAGATCGCCAGACCAACCGATCCTCCCATAGTATTTCCTGAGATCATTTATTCATTATTACCATTTGGTAAAAATTCATTCATTATAAATTTCAACAAGATTTACCGTCATCCATGAGAATGAGGGAATAACACACGCAGGCGATGAACAAACAAGATATTAAATCGAGAATGAGACCAAATGCTGAATTTGTTGCTAATATCAAATACCACGAGCCCGTGTGCAGATCCTGGTGCTTATCGAATTCTTGTCTCAGCATCACCTGGACGTCAACCCCACGACTTCTAATCGTTGTCAGTCCATTCATCGTTGTTGCAACGTGGGAGAACACTGGACTCTTGGCTGACAAAAGTCCAATTTTATCGTTTAAATATAATTTGATTATATATTCATTCTTTACGGTCGTGTAAACACGATGTACACTCACCGATGCCCTCCAATCGTTTAATATCCTGCGCTGACCCCAGGAAAAATCCCCGGATAAAGTAAAACAGAATCATCACGACAATTGTTGGAATTACCATCCAATAATTAACAGATATAACCATTAATATGATGCTGATCATTATGAGAAATATTTGGATAGACTCCAGCACTGCTCTGGGGAGGAGCTCGTCAATGGCTCCGATATCCTTTGAGAATCTGTTCAAAATTCGTCCTGGAAGGTTTTTTTGTCAATTCTTAATGAATTCGTTAAGGATTAATTAAAAAAATCAATTTAATCTGCTCTTACCAGAGGGATTGGTATTGAAAAACAGCATCGATGCTCCAAGGACATTGCCGAACATAAATCCATGCAGCTCCCTGCTGCTCTTCATGCAGGCCGTCATAAAGATAATACTCCGATACATGACGAGAATAATGCAACACACTATAAAAAATGTGTAGATGTAAATGGCGTACTCTGTGGCCAGAAGTCCATCGTCGTCGAGGAGAGAAAAGTAGCTCCACACGGAGGTGTTGAAGAATCTCAGATAATCCGGTCTCATGGCCCTGTAATCCCCACCAGACTCATGGAAGGCTGCTCTGATTACCTCGACATTCGTCCAGTAGGCAATCCAGAGGTCTGCACCAGTGGTGGCAACCTGTCCCAAGAGGAAAATCAGGATGAGAACTGTCAGCGTGAGGATTGCACTGCCTGCCCGAAAATATCTCGTGTACACTTTCGTGGATAAATGCCCTGTCGACATGCCCTCTGCGTTTTTTTTGGCTCCATCAGCCGCAGGGGTGTTTTCGTCATCATACGCCTGCATGAAAAAAAAAATTGAAAGTCTAAATCCAAAGGATTTTGACTGGAGAGAGGCAGAATTTTTTAATTCAACTCACGAAACTATAACTCTCGACAGATCTTAGTGAGGATCTCCCCGAGCTTAACTGCGAGGGTCTCCCATGTCTGACGCTCCTCTGGCGAATCCCCAATTTTCCAGCATCGAAATCCTCAGGGTGATCTCCAGATTCCTCCGATTCCCCTGTCTTCACCTGTTCCTCGTCCTTCTGAAGTTGATTCAGCATCTGCTTGAAGTCTTTGCTGGCACTGGAGAGGTCGTCGAAGGCCCCCTGGCACTTCACCGAGCCCTGGACAAAATCTTTTAATCAGTCGGGTTCGAACCATCCCGAAAATAAATCCTCACCTTCTCCAGGACGACGATGACATCAGCTTGTTTAAGAAAATGAAGTTGATGTGTCACGAGGATGCGAGTTTTTCCTTTCAGAAAGCCAGCGATGCAGTCCTTGAAGAGACGACGAGCTACTCGAGCGTCAACTGCACTGAGGGGATCATCCAGGAGGTAGAGGTCAGCCTGTCGATATATTGCCCTGGCCAGGTTTACCCTGGCCCTCTGCCCTCCAGACAGAGACATCCCCCGCTCTCCCACCACTGTCATGTCCCCGTAGGGCAGCTGCTTGAAATCCCTCAACAGAGAGCAGACCCTTGTCACCTGGTGTTTCAAAAAAATTTTCAATAAACTCAATCACCTAGAAAATTCCCTCAATGTTTCCTCCGGGAATCAATAATTTTCCATATCAAACCACAAATTCACGTACTTCTTGATACCTAATGCTGTCATACGTCTGTCCGAAGAGGATATTCTCCCTCAAGGTGCCTGAAAAGAGCCAGGCATCCTGACTGGCGAAAGAAATTTTCATATCCAGGTTGTCCTTGAAGAATCCACGGACATCCCCAGGTTTGAGGCCGTTGGAGCCACTGTACTGGGAGAGACAGACTGTACCTGCTCCAACAGGCAATTCGTTCAAAAGGAGATTGAGTAAAGAGGACTTCCCCGAACCTACATGCCCCACCAGAGTGCACAGCTTTCCACCCTCTATCTTCATCGAGACGTTGCACAGAGTTGGTGGCAATTGTCCAGTCACCCAGTTCGCCGACACCTGATGCAGATCGATGGCCACTGGCCCCTTGGGGGGAAGTATTTTCTCCAGGTGCTCATCATTTTTCCCCATTTCTGCATTCCCCGAGGGATAATCGATCTCATCTAACAGAAGAAAATTCTGGTGACACAAAAATTGAAAATTTCGAACAATTCAATGTTTCGATTGAAAATTATTCAATGAAAAATTGAATTCACCTCGAGCCTTCGGATGGAGATCAGAGCCTCATATCCCATGATCAGAGCCTGGGGGAACAGGACTGTGCAGGCGAGCTGGAGCACGTTGAAATAAGTGGCCAGCTGGAAAGTCACCTCAGCTGTCATCGTGTTCTTCAGCAAGACAAAAGACACAACCGCGGAGAAGAGTGTTGTTCTTTCCGTGATAACCATAAGCCCCAGGTAAAGAGCTCGCAAGTACGAGGACGCCTTTATCTTCTGGATCTCCGCTCTCCTCGTTATGGAGACGATTTTATTGAATGGTTTTTCCCAGGCGTACGTTTTTATCACCTGGAGTTAAATCAACATAAATAATTCCTCCAGGAGATGATGAAATTTCCCTTACTTGAATTCCTGCGATTAATTCGTTCATCAGTTGCACTCGCCTGTCAGTCAGTCTCGCTATTTTCGATCTCAATCGACCCCCCATTTTCGAAATGAACACCTGCAGGGGAATCGTCATTATCAGGAGACAAGCCAGACCTACCAGAGTCGAGATTCCAATCCTCGTCCACATTATTACACAGATGATAACGATCTTGAAGGAAGAACGAGAAAAATAAAAAATTTAGGGGATGAATTTGCTCAGGGGTTTGAAAGGAAAAAAATAAAACCTGTATCGGCATGACGAAGATATGAGGGAGGTACATGGGGAGCTGATCAAAACGACTGACGTCGTTGCTGAGGATGTTGACGACCTGGCCAGCTGTTGTCTTGTCCAGCGATGCTTTACTGAGTTTCAGGCTCTAAATTAATATGTTGAAATCAAATTATTCAACATATTAATAAAAAATGAAGAAACAATTAACGAATAAATACTCTCGACTGACTTTTCGGTAGAGAAGTGAGGAGCATGCCACCCGGACTTGCATTCCAATTCGCAGTGTCTCAAGATTGGTGTGATGCTGGATGAACGTTGCGATAATGGTGGTGACGATTAATGCAGTCGCCCAGAGGAGGGCTTCGTCCCGATTTGGAAGGTCTTCCCCGGTGCCGAAATGTTTAATGACATAACCCTGGAAAACTGGCTGAATGGCCTTCAGGATGGCGCCTTGAATCAAAAGCAATGCACTGTTCCAGACGAAATTCGGCCAGAATGCTCGAAATATTGCACTCGTAAGACTCGGCCTCGGGGATGTCGTCCTCTTGTTCCCATCGTCGTCGACCTTGTACTCGATGTGCTTGAGCTTTTTCAGCTCCACCAGCCACGCCGACTCCAGCCGATTAGCCAAACTCTCGGAGATGTCTTCGTCGATGGGATCATAGATGTCCTCCATGGAGAGATCCTTTTTCGCACCCTTTCGAAAAATTTCTACAGTCCACCTGGGTAAAGTATTGCAAATTCATCCGATAAACAGTAACTCGAAAATGTTTTGAATATTGTTTTGACGGTTTTAACAATTCAAGGACTTCGATTTGCCTCTTTGATGGCTAGAATGACAATCAGTCATTAATAGTTCCGCCAGTTATTTAAATAATATTTTTTTTTCTCAACTCGGGGGTTTTTTATGAGTGACAATTAGTACAAACCAGAAGAAGAGCTTGCTGATGATGTTCGCCCTCTCCAGGGGGCTTCTCTTCGGGGATGTCGTCATGGGAATTCACTCCAGGTAAACAAATCTCCACGGAATATCAGAGAGAAATGACTGGAGAAATGATGTAATAGTAAAATCTGGTAAAAACACGAATTTTTCTCCGCGAAAAGTCTACGAGAACTTCACTATTTTTTTTATCAACTTTGGAGTTCTCTTTTCGATTTAATTCACAATAAAAATTTGGAAAATCTAATGTCTTCGGGGTGGACAGTCGAAAATTCGTAGAATTTCCAATGGATTAAACGATTTTTAGAAATAAAGAAAAATGCATGGGGTCTTTATCACAAAAAAACGTAAATTGATTGGAACCCATGACTGAAACCCACTTCTTCAAGAATTATTTTTCAAATGATCACCAAGTCCTCGAAAAATTCTGCATGATCACCCGTCACCGGTTTAATTAAAAAATCGAGGTCCCCGATAAGACGAATGACGAGCACGTGTTGCAGAATGAAAATTCATTCATTATCTGTATGCAGAACAATAGTTTTAACGACTAAATAATCTGGCACTTGTGGATTATCGATGTTAACGATATTCAAGAAGAAAGTCATTGAATTTTTCTAAATTCAGTCATAATGCGCACAATTCTCCACCGAGCAGAGAAATATCGACGAAATAAAACCGAAGATCACCTGAAAAGGCATTTACAGAGAATAATTAAAAACAATTATTCGTATCTCATTTGTCTGATTTATTTACAATTATAAAGAATCTTAACATCAAGTCTATTCTTTAAGTATCCGTTGGAGAGATTGCGCAAGCTCTCAAAAATTATCTAAAATATACTCACGGTGCGGAGAGAGAAATTAAACCGTTAAGCATCGAAGACATCTCCGAAAAATAATTCACTTACGCTCTAAATCACTTAACGGAAAAATTCTCTCTCCATGGAATCGTGTAAATGATTTTTCTATTGATCGCATAATACAAAAATATTCATACAACATTGTATTGGAGATTGCGAGGGTTGTAACGAGAATATTTCCCCTCAGGTTTGAGAAAATAATATCAAAAATTGAAAACGGTTGAATCACTCGAGTTCATTTACATACAGCTATCGAAGTACTTCGATTTTTTGTACATTTCAATAAAAACTCAATCTCAAGGACAATTCCTCGATTGATAAGGCCCCAGAAAGATAAGTACAGATGAGGTAATTTCAGGTGAGGCATAATAGCACCATTTCCTTCTCAGAAATTGAGTTTTCCAGTGCACATTGTCTCCTATAAATTGCTCCAGGATTTCCTCTCAGAGGCGCTCCCCATGTAGCTCTTCGTACGCCTTCTTGGCGACCTTGAAGAGCTGCTCGTGCATAGCTCGTCCTGTCTCCCTGACGAGTGATGTGAATTGTCCTCTTTCATTCTGGAGAAGAAGATAAGGATGATCGTACTCAGCAAGTCGTCCAGCATCCATCACGAGAACTTTATCACTATCCATGATGGTGTTGAGACGATGGGCAACAGTGAGGACAGTGCATTCAGCGAATTTTGTTCTGATGGTCCTCTGAATGAGGGCATCGGTGTGTGGATCGACATTGGCAGTGGCTTCATCCAGCATAAGTACTTTATTATTCCTGAGAATAGCCCTGGCAAGGCAGACGAGTTGTCTCTGTCCAGCGCTATAATTGGTCCCCCTATCAAATACTCTACTATCAAGGCCATGGATACCAGTGGCGACGACGTCTTTCAGCTCGACTTCATCGAGAACAGCCCAGAGGGCATCATCACTGAATTCATTGAAGGGATCAAGATTTTTCCGGAGTGTCCCTGAGAACAGGACAGGATCCTGGGGTATGATGGAAATATTTTTTCTCAGGTCCTCCAGGCAGATGCTGCCAGTGTCGACTCCATCGATCTCGATTACCCCCTCGACCCTGGCAAGCCTGAAGAGTGCTGATATGAGGGAGGATTTGCCAGCACCAGTTCTCCCAACGATGCCAACCTTTTCTCTTGATTTAATCACCAGATCGAGGCCCTTCAGCACAGGTGGATCATCGTCCGAGTACCTCATGTAGACGTACCTGAATCTGATTGTTCCCTCACTCGGCCAATTCTTCGGCGCTGGCACTGGAAGTCTATCCAACTCAGAGTCCACAGACTTGGTTAACTTACTCTTCATCTTCTTCTTGGTTATCAAACCCCTGTCACAGAGATTGTCCTCAGGTGGAAGTAACGTATACTCGAGCACTCGTTCCACCGACATCATCTGATTGGCGACCTCCGCTGACTGACGCATCCCCCACTGGATCATACCCGTCATCGACATTACCGTCGTTATGGCGAGACCGACCTGTGATCCTGAATATCCCTGGAGTAAGAGCAGTGAAAATGTCACGATCATCGTGAAGATAAAGCAGAATACGTCCAGAGAGAACCCAAATGCTGTACTAGTTACGATAAACATGTACCAGGCTGAGCTGTGACTGTCCTGAAATCTATCAAACTCCATCTTAAGGATCTCCTGAGCATTGTAAGCCCTGATGGTGGATAAACCATGAAGTGTTGCATTCAAGTGGGTGAATACTGGTGATCGCAGAATTCCCTCCAGTCTCTTCACGTTTTTACTCGTCTTCAGGTAGACTTTTCGAATCCAGTAGAATATAAATGACATGACAGCCAGAGGTGCTATGAACATTGGATTGACAACGCAGACAACTATCAATGCTCCCACCATCATCATGATTATCTGGCCAGCGTCCAGCTGAGCCTTTGGTAGAAGCTCATCGATTGCTCCCATGTCCTTGGAGAATCTGTTGAGAATCCTGCCACTGGGATTAGTATCGAAGAATCTCATTCCCGTTCTTATGAGTGCTCCAAATGCCCTGTCGTGGAGTGTCTGAGATGCTCCAATAGCCAGTCCGTAAAACATGAACGATCTGGTGATACCAATCACGAATATCGAGAGAACGAGAACAGAGTAAATATACACATAGATATAAACTGGTGATTGAGGATAATCTGAGTTAGTTAAATTCCCAGTGGTATTCAATCGATCGATCTCGAACTGGTGATGGCGTTTCTCCTCGAAGTCCACCATCATCGGGAAGAACAGATCATTGAGAGTGACAGCACACTGCGCCAGAAGGAAGAAGACTCCTACAGTGAGAACGAAACACCAGTTACCCCCAGCTCTGAAATATTTCGCGTAGATGGAGCCCGTGATGATGCCCTTGGAGGTGCCCTCGAGTACGTTCTCAGCCTCTGGATCGTTGTCGTCGTCCTCGACGTCTGTGTCCCCTCCAGAGACGTCTGGAGTTCGACTCCTTGTGGATGCAGTGGATACCTGTCGTCGCATTCCAGATCTTTCGTGAAAGGAGTCGTCACCGGTCTCTGATGACGAGTCTGACGCGAGGAGACTGGCGTACACTGGCCTCTCAGCTAGTAATTCCGGATAATTACTGAATCTTATCAATTTTCCATGCTCCAGTAGAAGAATAGCATCAGCACCTTTGATGAACTGCAGCTGGTGGGTCGCGAGGATTCTTGTTTTGCCCCCTAGGTACCTCTGGAGGCACTCCTCGAAGAGATGTTTCCCCACGTGAGTGTCAACGGCACTCAGGGGATCATCGAAGATGTAGACGTCCGCCTGACGATAGACAGACCTCGCCAGATTGATTCTGGCCTTCTGTCCTCCTGAGAGGGAACTTCCTCGTTCTCCCACGACTGTCTGATCCCCTTGGGGAAATTGTTTGAAGTCAGATAGCAGAGCACACGCCTTGATCACTCTCTGATACCTCTGACGATCGTACGGCTGTCCAAAAATTATATTCTGCCTGACTGTCGAACCGAACACCCACGCCTCCTGGGATGCGTAGCTCATTCCCCCTTTGATGTCCACACGACCTCCAGATATGTACATCTCCCCCAGGATTGCTGATATCAGTGAGGATTTACCAGAGCCCACAGCCCCGATAACGATGTACAATTTTCCTTTTTCAATTTCTGCATTCACTTCCTCCAGGATATTCTCAGGTGCCTCAGGCTCCCACTTGGCAGTCAAATTTCTCAGAGAAACAGCTATATGGCTATTCTGATTAGCCACATAATTCGCTGTGTTCTTCACGAGATCACTGGCCACCGCAGCCAGACCGTTCATCTTCAAGGAGTCATTGGGGCTCTCGTGGGAGATCTCATCATCAATGTAAGGGAGATCACCCTTTGGAGATTTACTATCCGGCGAGATTGATCTATTCTCGAGCACTTGGAATTCATCGTACATGAGAAAATGCTGAAGACGACGCACTGCTACCATGCACTCAGCAATTTCGGCGACCCCTCGGACAAACATCGCGGACATCGTGTGAGAGAGTGTCCCAAAGTACGATGAGAACACGAATACCTTCTCAGCAGTGAGAGGCTGACCGAAGAAGATCATCCCAACGAGGGTGCAGTAGACAGCCATTCGAGTGGTAAAAAGATTGAATGTCATAAAAATTCCCCGGATCCAGGAACTTTTACGAACGACCTTGAGCTCGAGACGACGTGCTAGTTCGATCATCGCGCAGAAGGGCTTCTCCCAGGCGTACATTTTGATCACCTGAACCCCGGATATTATCTCGTCCATCAAACGAACTCGTTCATCCGTTTTTATCGCTGTTTGGAGGCGAAATATCGAGGAGAGCTTTCCTGTGTATGACTGAATGGGTACGACGATGAAGACTGCAGCAATTCCGAGAATACCTGCATAACCTGCCTCAACGTATAAAAAATAACCGATTATTATCGCTGAGAGGGGTGCTGACCACATGTAGTGGATGAAAACTGAGACAATGTCGAAGCGATTCACATCATTCGCCACGAGGTTCACCACTTTTCCAGGGGCTGTTTCCCCGAGGGCTGTTATGCTAAGGCGAAGAGCTTTTCTGTACACCACTGAGCACACGGCTATACGAATTTTTCCACCGATGTGAAACGCCCCGAAGACACTCTGATTTATTGTTATCGCATTCAGGGCTGTTGCCAGGCAGATACCAGCTGCAAACATCAGGGCTGTATCGAAGGAACGGGTTGACTCGTCAGCCCTGAAGTACCTGAGGAGTCCACCCAACAGCATCGGTGTTCCCAGGCGGAGGAAAAACTCATTGAAGATCTGGAGAAAGCCCAGGAGGGAGTACTCCCACAGGAAACAACGGAGTATTGTCCTCAGAAAATTTGGACTCTTCTTCGATCTCTTGCAGACCTCCAACTCTTTGAACCATTCTCTGCGGATAATTGAGAATTTTGTTAATTGGGGATTGGGTCGACATTGGGGAGTGAGGGGTAATTAATCTACCTCTCCAGTCTATCCCCCAGGACACCTGATCTGTCTGACTGCACCGGGTCGAAAAGATCCGAGGGCTCCAATACTTTGCTGTAACCAGTCTTGAAGAATTTTAAGGTCCATCTGAAAATTCATCGAGTGACTAGTTGATTTAAACAATCACTGAATAAATAATATCGCTTTTCATTTGAAAAATGTGAAATTCATTCGTCGAGGAATTTTTTTAACAGTCAATTCAAAATAAACTCACGTCCACAGTAAAACAGCGAAAATATTCGCTTTGCTTCGCGGATTTTCATGGGCATATTGTTTACTGGCGTCCATCTTAAGAATTCCCTCATTAATTAAGGAAGATCGAATCAGGCAGGATTATTCCAATCACTCCTGCACTCACATTAGATTGCACTAAATAATTAGGGGCACATATGATGAATTTTTTAATGATATTCTCGTCCCATTCATGTATTTTATCACGTATGAAGCACCAGAATGTATGAACACTTCCATTGGGTTTATTGGATAATTATCATCACAGCCATGATTTCCAAATGGCAAATTCCCGGCGTTCCAGGGTCGTCCTCTTTTCGGTGTACCTGCAGGAGAAAAATCAGGTGAATTTATTTCCCTGTTTGTTATTCCCGATTTTCTATTCGAGGATTTGATCGTGACGCCGTATTGCTCAACAGCTGGGGCTTATCAGCCGTCTGATAAGAGCTGCATCACCCCTTTTTCTTCAATAATTCCAGGCGCAAATTCTGTTCAATATTTGTGGGTGAAATATTTGTTTTCCGGAGGTAATGGAAATCTCTCGACTGTTATCTCCCGGTGGAAGTGATTTAAACTCTTGCTTATTGATTTTTAATTTGTCTCTTCAATTTTTTTATCATCTTAAGAATTATCTACAGAAATTCCCCAGAAAAGGCGAAGAATATTCTTTTTTTTTTGGCCCTTCTTTAGAAATTATTGGATCCTCTCAATTCTCAATGCAATTATCCTCAATAAATTTTTTTCACTGCCTCCTACTGATTGTTTAAAGTAATAAATAATGTGCGAGTTGTTTCCTGGAAAAATCGCTAGTTTCCTCTTCCAACTTGTTGTTTATGCATCTCGGTTTAAAATTTATTATAAATAAATCGATTTTTGTTTGTCATTTTTAATGAAGGAAGAATTCATAAGTTGTATGATGATTTTTACATACAGAATGCAACAGGTCATAAAACAATCGCGTTAGGAAAAAATACTCTGTTATAAAAGACGATGACTTGGCGTTTCGGAGACGAAATTCAAGATTGACTCTATTACAAGTGGGAAAAAAAACCGACGAATGAGAAAATGATGGTTCATGTTTACGACAGATCATGCGGGGATTTTATCATCAGAGATAAATTTATTTGCTTATGCGGCTGATTATACCTTGATTTCCCTCCCTACAGTCTTCAAAATTAATCACGAAATTTTAATATTCACGGTTTCCTACATTCTTCAAAAATTCATGGAATTTCAGTCATTAATTCCCCGATTATTCATTAATTTCAGGGATAACTCAACTGAAATTCAGGATTTTCTATGAGTTTTTCCGTGATATTGTGGATTATAAATAAAAAAATTTTCATATTTCAGTTAAATTCAAATCAATCAATCAGATAGGATGACTTGTAGATTTCCAGACTATGAGTGATGGTTAAATAATTCAGAGGAAGAACTGCAACGACTGCGATTAGAAGGTTGTTTCAAGGCAAAATAAATAATTCTTCCGGCGAAAAGATGCGGTTGGAATCCCGAGAATGCAACGAACGAAGTGGAGCATTCGCCGGGAAATGCCCTCGCTGTGAATTTCCCCGCTTGTCAGTAAAATTTGAATACAATGAATAACCAGAGAATTGTATTAATTGTTTTTTTTACAGGTGATGGCTCACACTGAATGCGGGGAGTGGAAGATACAATCGATGGGGAAATTAATTGTGATGTAATGAACAACAAAGATTCTTCCGTTATGACTTCCGTCCTGAGGCTTTATAAACATTCTCGGATGTCAATCCATGAACAAAGTGTTAACGAGAAAACAATTCGCGACTTCAGAAGGAAAAATCGACATTTGGAGTTTCTCAGGATTTTTGAGGAGGAGAATTTTTTTTTCTGTGAATCTGAGAGAGATAATTCAATTATTAAAAATTTCTAATTGAAGATTTTATTTATGTATAGATTTACTATTGGATTCTAGTTGTTTTTATCGTGCAATCGGAGGAAGACCTTGGAGAAGAATTTTGAGAATTCGGAATTGTTTAACTCGAGGAGAAATACTAGACTACTGGACAATTTCATTTAATGAAAAAGATCACACGGGTCAATCACAAACAGACAACAGGTCCAATTGTGGAGTCAAGTGAGTGTCACGCTTTTTCATTGAGTCCCATATTTCTGATGGAAAATTATTGCATGAGAAAATCGATCCTCGAACTCTCAAAAAAACGTGTTCTCAAAAAAACTATATTTCTCCCCCAAATCAAATATTAAATAAAATTTCCCTCAAAACCACAGGCGAATAATTCTCATTAGAAAAGGCCGGGATTTATAAATTTTCCGTGTCCCCGGATTCTGTCTCCTTTAAATGAAGCAACTGGAATGATGACTTGCGATATAATTCCCCGATAATGACTACAAATCAAGAAAGATGACGAGTTGCCTCGGGTCACGAGATAAACCACAAGAACCGCCAAATGTTTTTTCAACTCAAACATCAACCTGCAATTGTTGAAGCAACGAAATAAAAAATGATTAATGACTCATTAAGCAGCTGACAGCTAGATGATCGGTAATTTCGAGGTCGAGCGTTTTGCATGGTAAGTTGAGTGGAAAAAGGATTCAATGAAAGCCTACGAGGCATTTTTATTTATACATACGTCTGACTCGAGTGATTCGCCTGCCTAGAGTATTCACTGATTCCAAATTAATTTTTGCAATTTTATTTCAGGAAGTCTTCACTCGTTTATCAACAACAGAATGCACTTGATGAATTTTCTAGGGACACTGGGGGGAATCAATTAATTTTTGGAGATTTTTTTTTTCGGGAAAAAGGGCGCGACTGACAGAATGTGTGACACGTGTGACGCGTCCGCACACTGATTACTGAACCATTGCAACTTCAGCTACGATATATTATCCCAAGGTCTTCCCTCCCACCTCCCACCCCTCCCACTCTATTTTTCGAAACAAAAATGGAACTGCTGCGATGACTTCTGCGCATGCTATACAAATGAGGAAATTCGAAAATTCGTCGAGCCACATCATGCTGAGGTTGTTAAAATAAATCAGTAAATATCGTTATCGTGACAAGTATTTGACTGGATTTTGGGGATCAGAGGGATTTGGGAAATTGCACCCGATCCCCTGAAATTTTTTATTAAAATATTTGATGCTGTGTGAAATTTTCTACTTGCAAATGATGTACAGCGGAAAATTGCAATATCTCGGGCTTGGGAAATAATTCGACTGTATTTTTGAATATTAAATCAGCAGTGAAAAAATTTTTGACGTTTCTCAGATTGAGTAGGTAATTATTTTCTCATTATTCTCTGGGAGATTTGGGGAGCGTCAATTTATAACTTGACTCTGCGTCGACTCTGCTATCACGTCCTAATTTAGATTTCTCCATGAATCATCAATTGTATTGTATATTACACGCATTTATTGAGATTATCCTCCATTAAGAAGTCATTACGGAATAAAAAAGTGCTGCAATCGTTTAAAAATGTACGAAAAGAATCTTTATTTTCCTCAAGAGAAAAAATAGAACAAGTACATGACATCAGTCGACTATTGAACAATTTCCAAATAACTAATTGAATTACATTCCATTAAAAATTCTATCTTTCAACAGTTCTATTCCATTTCCATAACTCAATCATGCACTAACCACTCATTCAGTTAATCGGCTTTTAATTATTATAAAAGATACTTCGTAGTCGATAATACGGGTCAATCATCTAGATGAATATTTACAGATGCTCGTAGATGATCGATCCTGATTGATTATGGGAGGGGCTCGTGAGTCTGAGGGGCAATAACAAGTACAGAATCTCCTCCTCACGAGCTATTGACATTAAAAGTGATAATAACGTTACAATTAAATAATTTCGCTGTTGTCGACGCGACACTAGTCTGGTCATAATAACTACTTTCTCCATATGTCCCGGCGAGGAAGGAATCTGATACTTTTATAATTCAGAGTCTTGGAATTATCGTGTCTGGAGATTACTTATCATCAGGGTGAGCTTCTCATACGCATACTCAAGATTTTTAGCTAGACCTGCACTACAACCATTCTGCTGGATTGTCTCGAAACGATAGGTCCTGAAATTTTTGTCATTGTCGATGTAAGTTACAGCTGCCATAAGGGGACACATGATTATCTTCGTATGGTCCAGGAAATTTATCTGCAATCACAGGAAATTTTACAGAGCAATGTTATTTAATTAGAATTTAATGTTAAATCGTGAGAAAATAAAATTGAATAAATGCTTACCTGAACAGATCCATTAGTAAGCTGCATGACAACAGCAGTCTGTGTGCGAAACCATTGATACATGTAAGGTATCCTGGACATGGAGTCGCTCTGCTTGACAGTAACAGATCCCCCGGCCTTCATTAGATGCTCATTCATGTACTGGAGAAAGAAATTCATGAGTTTCATCTTCTTCTCGAGTGTTTGGGGATAATCCTTGACAGTGTAGTAAACTTCGCTGCCCTCTCGATTGATATAATGAATATTAAACTTATTGGCAAGCATGATTAATCTAGTGCCATCATTGTACATGACTCCAACACCATCATCACACAGTTGATAACCAAATCCATATTTATCAGAGTAGTCGACCCACTTGCTGACCCACAGGATGGGCTGGGCAGCTGGATCTGTCATCTCGACAGCTGATGAAGCGTCTCTTCGAGCTGGTTTTGAGGTGAGAACAGCTCCCACCTGTTCCTTCAACGTGATGAGCATTCGTTTTATGTCACGACCTGCTCGTTGCACCTCACTGACTCCATCCTGCTTGGTCTTTCGAGCTGGTGAACCTGGCAACCTGAACATCGGTGAATCAATGCCCTCTTCGTTGTGATTCATCTCAGAGAGAGGCTTCCGCTGATTGTAAGTCTCCAGAGTATCCAGACGTGGTGCCATCGTTAGACAGGAGAGGGGCAGACTCTGGGGTAGAAAACCAGTGGTGATGAAGGGATCTTTCAGCAATTTTGCAACACTCGGACGCTTTGCTGGATTTCCCTGGAGGGTATTTGAAATCATCGTGATGGCTGTTGTGCTGATATTTGTGGGGGTTTTGTACTGGACCTGCTTTATTCTGGCGTATGTCTCACGTAGGGTTGCTGTCTCGAAGGGTGGCTTACCCACCAGCAGAGTGTACATTATGCAACCGATACTCCAGACGTCCACCTCGTAAGAGTGGCCCACCTTCGTCAGGATCTCAGGGGCAATGTAGTTTGGTGTTCCACATAAGGTTTTTTTTCTCTCACCGTCGTGCTCCAATTTCGTTGCCAATCCAAAATCACCGATTTTCACCTGGAGCTCATCGTTGAGGAATAAATTTCCTAACTTCAGGTCACGATGGATTATGCGATGCTGATGGAGATAGTCCACACCATCCAGAATTTGCTTCATGAAGTACCGGACCTCGCACTCTGTCAGAGCTTTTCTACGTTTGTGCAACTCCATCATCGATCTCTTTCTGCACAACTCGAGGATGATGTAGATGTTGTGGACGTCGAAGAAGTAGCCGTGAAAGCCCACCACATTTACGTGGTTCAGGCTTCTGTGAATAGCAATCTCCTGCGTCATCTTCTCTCGTTGACTGTTCTTCGTCATCATGTTTTTATTGACTATTTTACCAGCATACACCGCCTGACTCTTGGATTCACGAATCTCGTAGCATTTCGCAAAACCACCCTGAATAATTAACGAGTAATTGTGGAATTAGTGGAACATCTAAATCGTTCACTCTAGAAATAAATCCTCATAAAAAAAAAAGACAATTACAAGATGAAACCAAATAAAATCTCTCCCATCGTCAATATTCCACCAGTGACTCGAGGAAAAATTTTCGATAAAGCCTCAATTGGTGTTTAACCTCCGAAAATGATTCCGTAACTTTCAAAAGTCTGCGCGAACCTCAAAATCCTCCTGAGCACCCTTCCCTCCAGAAGTTATCCACCATTTTCCTCGTGTCTTCTCATGCCCCCGAAAATTCAACGAGCACTCAAAAAAAAATCACTGCAAAGCCACAACAACCCTGAAGAAATCTAAAAATTACCTTTCCAAAGAAGCGGCCCTTGATGTAGCTCTTCCCTGATTTGTCGTCGTAGATGACGTCTGGTATGATCGACTCTTTCTCGTCCTTCGACATTTTGCCCCTTCAAAATATCTTAACTACTGGGAAAAAAAAATGTCCAGAGCAAAGCGTATACTCTGCAAATAAACTTTCTAGACAACAATGAATACTGGATCCTATGGAGAAGGGAATTTTTAGAGTTCGATACAAGGGAGACGCACCGCTGATGGATCCCACAACCTTCCAACAGCACTCGGTGTTTTGGCAACGGACGTTGGACGTTTAAATTCAACAATCAGCCAATCGGAAAAGACCTGGTGAAAAAATTCACCGGAGATGCCCGGAGGATGCCGACAACCAATCAAATTCACTCCTTCACATCATTCCTCGTGATTTCCCCGGAATTATCCATGTCAATCTCCATATTTTCTGTCATCTTCTGATTTTATTTCGATTCCTGAATCCTTCATCACCATTTAAAGAGGATTATTTCGGTTTTACAATCAATTTTTGGGGGATTGTAACACGATTTGAATCACGTCGTCGTGAATTTAGTACAGATTTTTTTAACATTCACTCCTAGCGCTGATGAACTTCCCGTTTTGATGGAATTGCGGTGGCGTGTGAACTAATCCACAGGATTATTCATGTGAATAAGGAAGAACACGAAGTCGTCGATAATTTTTATCAGCTCATAAATATTGAAATAGATCTTGTCATCTTATCATACCTCTGGTTTTCGCAACTATTTTCTAATTATTACGGAATTTCATCTATTTATGAATTAATGTTAATTACTGGTGTTCCGAGAAGATTCATTGAACCTGAAATATTATCAATATGGTACTGAACGATGTTAACAAACTTGTTCACGACCTAGAAAAAACAGAGCTGGAGGTAAGTTGACGTTTTTTATTGTTAGGTTATGTTATTACCGGTTAATTAATGTGATTAATTACAGTCAACTACTGGGACAGTCTCATCTCAAGTTTACTGTCAGTTACTGGCGGTTTATCTCTATCAGAATGACCTGTGCAATGCCAAATTTCTCTGGAAGAGAATTCCAGATAGTGTGAAGAATAGCTGTCAGGAACTCTCGCAAATTTGGAATGCTGGACAGAAAATGTGGCAGCGAGATTGGCCAGCGGTTCACACAGCTCTTAATCTCGAGTGGAGTGAATATGTTCGTCACATTATGCAAGCATTAAAAGGTGAATAAAAATTTTAATTGTCGATTAAATTCCAGTTTTTGTTAGACTTTTGACTGGAGATTCATCGGAATTTATAAAATTTTGCAATATCTCCTCAATGCTGATCAGTCCTGCCTCTTCAAAATTTCCCTGGCCACTCCTCAATTTTCATGTAATTGATGTAATGCATTCAAATCACATTGAGGAATGTGAAGGGACTATCGCTGTCATTTCATGCTGTCCACTTCACGTCAAAACTCATCTAGTGATTTTCTCCCATTAATTTTTCAATGCGTCCTACTAAATCAACATTGAATTTAATTTAATTGTAAATCTTTACGAATGACTTCGAATGACGAAATACATTACACCGAGATCAAGTCGATTTGTTTGAAAATTAATTGCCTATTTATTCAAAAGCCTAACAAAGTGGAAAATAAGATTGAAGATTTCAATTTATAAATAGTTTTTTGCAGAATCAGTAGAATAAAAAAGATAACAATCAATTCCAGAGAGTGTTCGTGAAAGGGCGATGTCATTAGTCTCCGAGGCTTACTCATCCGTGGATATATCAGTTCTTGCGGGGATGACGGGACAGTCTCTAGACGAAGCTAAACAATCAGTCCTGGAGCGAGACTGGAGCCTAGACGAGACAACTGTCAAGCCCTGTAAAATGACGAAGGAGCAAGCCACCCCCAGTCCAGCCACCCTCACCGAGGATCAACTGTACAAGCTTACTCAATTCGTATCTTTCCTCGAGAATTAGAAATTTTATCTTAATAATTAAGATATTTAAGCATTAACAATGGAACGAGCAGGAGATAAAATCGGAAAGAATGTGGATAAATTCCAGTTTTTTTCGTTTTTATTTTAGCAACTTGTCGACTTGTCGCCCACAACAATGTCCAGTAATGCACTTATTAATTAGATTAATAATAAAGTTTCATATTGACTCATATCGACAATTTAGAATTTGAAATAGTCCTCGGGTGAATGGCAGAAAGGCGTTAAAAATGATAGAATAAGAAAATTGTACAACTGCCAACGGCGGCTTTTAACTCGGGTATGACCTCTTGGCAACAACTGTAAGTTTCGTCCTCGTGTGCACGCGCGGAAGAGGCATAAAATCTGTACATATATATTCAAAAGCCAAGACATCTCCAATCGATTTTACCTACACTAAAAGATCGTGATGTTTCTTAACTCCAACCGAGCACCACCAAAGGCGCGAAGATACGACCTTTGCTCGGTTTCACGCCGCTGTCGAATGCGAGAGGGAGGCAATACTTGAGATCAAGAAATTGTATGGAAGGCGAATACATTCGAATTTGCCATGGGTCTCAGGGTGCCCCATGACGAAATCATTCCGTGTGGCACGCATTGGGTGGTTGAAAAAAAAATCTGGACAGAGGGATTTTCTGGGAAAGGACAAAGAAATCGAGACAGACTCAACAAAAAAAAAAAAAAATAGCTACAAAATTCCCGGAGATATTTCTTGGGGGCAGTCATTTTTTTTAAATCATTAATTCGATTTTATTTTGAATAACTTCCCAGTGTAATCCGTTTCACCTTCTGCAGGTGATAATTTATTTGATTTTATCGATATATCTCGCTTTATGGTACACGGGGAAAGAGTTAAATCGACTTATCTCACTTACTCTTCTCCTTCGATGGAGTTATGTCGATTTAATCCAGCAGTCAATAAAGAAAATATATTTATTGAAAAATTAGCAAGTTTATAAATTCCATCAATTTTCCATTAAATTTACAGAAATAAAAGATAATTATTTCAATCAAAAATACAATAAAACCGAAGGAGTTATTCCCGATATCTATCCATTCTCATGTTCTCCATTTTTTCTCCTCAATTTCATAAATTATCATTCTCATAAATTCGTAAAAAAAAATTGAAAAACGAGATATCGGTAATAACTCCCGAAATTTTCGACAACTCCAGGAATTTGAGGCTTCAATTCGGTAGCAAAATAGAGGAGATAAATAAAATAACGTTGGTCTGGTTATCTAGGATAGAAAGAGCGAGTCCTGGTGTCGCAACATCCACGGGGTTGGCCGCTTCAAAGCGGTTACAGGGCGGTACAAGTGTGGCGTACCGTTCGATTGTTTCGTTATCGCGATCATCCTCGAGTACAACAGGTCAATCCTCCAGAGTATCTCCTCTTTCCTCATTCATCTGTGTACGTTAATAATCATCACTTGTATTCTACGAATAGGCTGCGCCTAGTCGACATAACTCATTTTCCATTAAATTTTTTCAATGCGACTTCTCTTCGTCGTGGCTTTTTATCCTTCACTTTCCAATGTGATACCACAGATTTAACAATAAAATTTATATTAATAAAAAAATTGAGGTTTATGGTGATTTGAGGGAGGTGGTGGAGATATCGTCGTCAGATGGGTGTTAACTCATCTTTGGGAATGACTCGGATGAATTACGAGGAATATTATTAAAAGTGGTTTGGAGGTAACTAGACAAATTACTTTCCCCCAGCTGTACAGCGAAAGCTTTGCGCTATAAATTCTTCACTTTTTTTTTTTCACTTTGCCTCATATTTATAACTATGTGCGGATGTATATTAATCGTTTTGAAAAGCCGTCGAACGAGCTTAGCACCTGTATGTGAATAAATCTGCGGGGCATTTAATTATCGGCGCTCCCAAGGATGATAGCAATCATTTGGAATAGGGGGAGTATTTTAATCGGTGAGGACAAGGGTCGCGATTCTCATTGAGAACATCAGTGTTCAGGAGAAAATGGGAATTGATAACAATTTTTGGCATCGGTGGTTCATTTAGTCGCAGGTACCGCGCGAGGTGAACTGGGATAACCGATTTTTTTTCGACCCCAGTTTTTTGATGATTTCTCGAAATTGAAGGGAGATTATGAAATTTTTATAGATACCTTTTTTGTAGCTATCAGCTTTATCTACAAAAAATGTTCATGCGAAAAAATTCGGTATGTCACCCAATCCCGAGATATCGGCAAAAAATCGGTAGCCGAAGTTCACCACTTGCGGTCTGAATTATGAAAATAATTGAATATCCAAAAGAATTTCCATTCCAAGAAACGGCCACCATTTTGATTCTCAAAAAATCGGTATTCACCGAAAAAAAAAAATAGCAACAATCGGAAACCGCAAGCCCGAGAAAAAAAATTTGCAACATATCTTTGCAATTTCCCCCTCGACTAAGAAAAGATGATAAAAAAAAATCACCGGAGTACGACTCGTCGTGCAATTTCACAACCTCTCGGAGACCCGGGGCAGATCTTAAGCCGCGGCATAAGAAGAAAATATCTGAAAGGTGCAGGTTAGAGACAGAGGTGAGGCGTATAAGCTATGAAGAAGGCTAGGCCTGCACAGCAAGATAGAAAAAATAAAAATCATCCCAAGATGTGGCGAAGTGTTCCGGGAGGCGGAGGAGGTGGGTTACAACTGGCATCGACGACGTAAGGTAACCCGAAGGTGGATATCTGAAGAGAATGGAATATGGGATCACCTCGGGTTAGGGTTCGACGATACCTGGTGTGCGCCCACGCTTCCATTGTCTATTTCTCCTTTTATTTCATTTCTTTCACAGGATCCCATAAAAAGTCTCTTCCATTCTTATCATTTTTATCCTTTAGTCCGTGTATTCAGGATCCACTGCTGTCTCCACGTCATCCTCTGCGAATTTCTCAACAAACTCATCCTCATTTTTATGAATTAAATAAAAAAATAATCACCAAAAAATCATTGACCAATTCACCTTACGTCTCTGATTTCCTCAATTTTTTTTTACTTCTTCACTGGAATATTTAGATGGTCTAATGGTGTATGTGCACGCCAGTCTGCTGTCCCACTTGTCTCGGAATAGCGTGGGATAGGCCCTTGGGAGAGATGATAATTACAGCTCCAGAGGTGAGCATTTACCGACTATTTTCTAATGTACCACCACCAGTTGTTTCGGCATTGTCGCTGGAAATAATCATTTTTTTTTCCTCAATCAGACGAAGTATAAATGCCTAAAGAAACCTGATTGAGCAGACATCCTCATATTTCCAAACGCCTTAATGCATTTAATTGAGGAAATAAAAATGGCTAAATGCATAATAAATATTCAGCTAATGAAAGAAGTGCTCGGGAAATTTTATTCGTATAAAATCGAGGGAAGGGGTATTTTAATTCATTTCTGGCATTCTGGATGATACACGACGAGCCCTGACCTGTCTCGTAACCCCTGAGCACTCGGTGATACATCGAGGAGGAAACCATACCTGGGAATGAAGAGAGCAGGGGAAAATAATGAAAAAAAAAAAAAGTATCAAATGCGAAGACGATGAAAAAGAAAAAAGAATTTATCTGAGTGGCATTCAGGTCGCGTTGACTTGTCGTTTGCGCTCTCAACTCACTATCGACTCCTTTATTGGTACCTGCAATCTGCATACTTAACAGCATCTGCTTCATCGACTATGTGGAAGGCGAATGTCGGGAATCTCAACGTCTTTGACTTCTTCTTTACCTCTCACCTCGTGATGGGTTTCTTCTGGCCGGTTCACAGCCATCTTCTTCACTACTTTATAAATAGACATAGTGTTTAAAAAATAATCCTGGGAATGAATTCACAAGTGCCAGACAGCTATTGCACCAATACCGAATTATTTATCTATAAAGATAAATAATCATTCGCATGCATCATCAAGCTTGAGGTATCAATTCCAGGTAGAAATTCCAATAATCCACTCATACATACATTAAACATTATTTTTATCATCGCTCATGCATTGTGTGTTCAGAGAAATGGAAATTTTCACTTTTTACCACTTTTACAGGAGGTGGCAATTAATGCAAAGTGAGTTGTCGATGCTCGGTGGAATTATTGACGCATCTCTGTGAAATTGGATTAGTCAAGTGATCGGAGAGAATTGGAGAGAATTGGAGAGAATTGGAGAGAATTGAAGAAATGGTGGACCATCGAGTCACAAAAAAATTGGATGAAAAAAAAATCTCAAAAAGGCCCGAGGCATTACCAGCTTACACCTCAGCGCATTAAATTCCTCATTTTTTATTTAGCGCACAAACACGAAAGATCTGCCATAATATGATAATAGTTGCAGGTAGGCAAGAGGCACTCCCCGGGATGTTAGTGGCACCTCTCTCCTATTTCTGTTGTATTAAAAATCCGGGGTAGAAAAAAAAAAAAGGAGTAGGATATACCTGTAATCCACCACCAATGATCATCAGCATCCCATGAAACTCTCGTCGCGTCTCTTCACGAAGTGAAAGGCGAGCTCGTAGATGTTTTATAAAATTTTGTGATTGTGTTGGATGTAGTGAAGCGGTTTGGTATCACATGGATGGAGAGGGAAGTTGATGGTAACAAGTAGTTTGTACCGCTATGCACGCTGTCTGGGAGTTTTTGATGTTGGTGATGGTGTTGGTGGGTGGTGATGGTGGATACATGAGGCATTATGTACATGAGAGAACACCGGCAAGGTCCCCCGCGCCTTACCTGGGGGTCACAGGTCGAATCACCCACTCCCACTTGGTTCTGTGGCCCTTCACCTCTCGCTTTGCACTCGGGTATTCACTCGGTATTTTATTTTTGGTGGGGGGAATTGTCTATGTGCATCTTTGTAAATGATTTCAAGAGGTAGCTGTGGAGGGGCCCCAGTCGTACCTCAATCCTCAACAAATATCCAACAGCAGGATCTTCTCTTGGGGACTTATGCCCAGTCCTAGGCTATCAGGGGGGAGCCTATTCGGTTATCCTCTTCCGGGACTCATCTTTAATTAGCCACTTGTTATTTATGCTTTCGATTGATTTAGTAGACGCGATTTCTTCGGGATTATTCCATTATTGAGAGGTAATTATTCGATTCAATGGGAGAAATTGAATATTTCGATTTTTGCGTTTTTAATGCAGCGTAGTTCGTGATTTTATAATGACAGGGGACTTATGGTGATTATTAATTATTTATTGGAATCGCACGTTTGAACGATTTGCAATTTTCTATTGATAATCATCTGAGGTTTTGGTTTATTTTTTGGTCTGTCGATTGTTATCATGACTTGGTGCGATGGGGGAATCATAAATTATCCGGACTTCGGAATAAACTAGGGTGTTCCAATTTTTTAAAATGCTGAAGAGAAAGAAAACAATTGTTGGAGTATCGAATATGTCCGGACAATGTTAAATTACTATCTATCCTACTTTCTCTCTATTCTCTACTTCTTGTGTATTGAGGGGAAGAACAAAAAAATCGAGGAGTGAAGCTGGAGTCAGGATGAGTGAAATGTCACTTATTTTTTATTTATAAATATCGCAAGTGGGAATATCGATATTCGAAATTCAATGTTCATTCCATGGAGTTCTATTTCCAAAAATGGCTGTCATCAAGAATTTCAGATGAATTACGTAATCAATCAATTTATTTAATAAATTTTTCACTCGTCGACTGGAGGGGGAGACAAAAAAAAATAGTCCAATACGACAAATTCGTAATCGAAATTTAATTTCGATTTCTAAATGAAAAAAAAATTGTTTTCAAACGATTGCGTTTTTAAAAAATTCTCGAAATTTGATTTTTGGAAAATCCGGAAAGAAACTAAAAACGGAAAAATAAATTTTCCAGGGATTTGAGAGGAAATCATCTGATAAATTTTCAAAAATCAGTGGAAAAAATTCGCGTGAGAATTTTTTCTCCTATCATGGGCAGGTGCTGAAGCGTATATTATCGTGACAGATGGCATGTGAAATATTGTACTGACAGGGGTGTAATGAAGGTACTTACCTAACCGATTCAGCGAGAACCAAATGATGGCAATTTTTTTTTTTCAGACGAATAGGAAAAGGTCGTACCCAATCGTACGCGTCTTGCGCATCCAGGCACGTTACTCGTATAACTTGGGAATTAACGTTAATTTCTGAACTCAGTAACATACGCATGATGGAAACTAAACGTAAGATGCAACAGGCTATGGGTTTAAATTTGAAAAATCTATCGGTGGAGAAAGTTCGGTGTGTCTGATATATTCCAGTCCTGCGTTTCTGCATGTCCTCGTGGGACAGAATCATTTTTGTTATCTCTATCTGCTTGCCAATTTTTATATACCTCCTGCAGCTGTCGGTGTACCAAAGGCACACCATATATTCTGGTTTATCCAACTCCACCAAAATGAATTCATTAACCGGAATTTTTAGATTTCCGCAGGTTGATACTTCCTGGACAGCTTTGGTCATGGATTTCACAAGGTGTTGCTGTATCATTAATTACGACCACTAAAAATCCGTTGTGATATAAAACGGATACATCGTGAGTCTAATAAAATTACACAATTATTTTAAATAAGAGTGGATATTAAATATAATGTACAGAAAATATTAAAATTGTGATATAATGAAAAATTATCATGAGGATATTTTTTTTGGGGAAGCATTTGTCGAAGTCATGAATATCAAATAAATTATCGTCTATTCATACTCAGAAAAATTGAATTTTCATTTTTCATTGCGGAAACTTTGCTTGATAGATTAATTACTCACTTGTGACATCCCAAGTAAATTAATAATAACCTTTAAAGAACGTCCCCCCAAAAAAAAAATATTTTTCGACTTGTGTTTTTATTCCAGCTCTTCACAAAAATTTAATTGAGGATTAATTAAAAATTGAATTGAAGATGTTCGAAGAAATGAATTTGATTGATAAATTCCTAGTTTCCACTGAATTTAAAATGAGTGGATGAATTTAATTATTTTGGAAATGATTTAGGTGATTTAAATTTCAAGTGACACGTTGATTTCACTGATGACTGGCTTCTCTTGAATTTGTTAATTGGATTATCCAACGTTCCGAATTCTCGGTGATGGAATGATGACCGATATGGATTTGAAATGAATGTCTGGAGAAGACAACGGGAACAAAACGGTTCATGAGACGACGTAACGTACCAGCTCCAGGTCCCAAGAGGTGAGAGTCTTTCGTGGCTTGGAGACCCGCACCGGGTCGATTCGTCCTCCTTCTTTCCTCATCTCCTTCGGTCGTGTTGCCGAGAGCCACTAGCTTTCCCTTTCACACGCGGTGCTAATAGCCCCCATCGTTTCCCGATCTATCGGTGGAATCGAGAGGTGAGGCCTGAGAAGGAGAACAACTTGGATTAGATCCGATGAGAGTGCAACAAGGAGAATGAAGGATGGAGTGAATGAAAGGATTCGTATCATACCATATGGAAGAGAACAACAAGACTAACCAGAGATGAGCAAACACGTGGTTACCGAGAGCTACACTTTATGGTTGAATTACAATCTCTGCATGTATGGGTCCAGTGCACTCTGACTCCAGGAGACGCTCTGCCGCGTTGACTTTCCACCTCGATATTATCTACGTTCAATATATTCCCGAGATAATGCCAGATATATTTTATTTTCCTTCAATGAAAATCCACCCCGGGAAAATTCTCCTTGCGCAATTACACTAGAATATTTTTTTTTCACAGTAACTGAATTTTTTTACTGGAATTTCTCTTGGAAATATATTTTGAAAAACAATTCTCCGTGAATTTATCAATCGAAAAGGGAATTAATCGGATAATTATATTTGATTTGGAGAAATCTGGGGATTTTTTTGGGGAGGATAAATTGATCTTTCGAATCCTTTGAAATCAGTCGAATTGATGAGGATCGAGTGATTTATTTTTCCCGCATGACGCCATTAATTTTATTCACCAGAGAAAATCCTCGATTCATTACAAATCGCGTAGTGGGGGGAGGGAGGGTGGGGGCTTCATTAGTAGCAAGAGTGTAATTATCATCGGTTTAAAGACCCCAATCAGAGGCCCAATCACTCAATAATTTCATAAGAATTTTAAAACTAATTGTTATAAATCTTCTCAGGACTTTTTGAATGATTTAAATTCAATGATTTATCATCAAGTCAATTGATTTACGGTTTTACAAATCGTTTTTATAAAAAAAAACAAACTTTCAGGAATTGTTCAACAGTAATTAACAAAAATAATTGCAACATGATTTTTTTTTTAGAAAAACCGAATATTTTCCGTTGATTTTTAATGTTTAAATTGAATTAATGGTTTTTCCACGAGATTGGTTAATTATTCGGGGATGTTTATTAAATATTAATGAATTTTATGTGTCAATAGTTAATAAATCTGATAGGTTTTTTTTTTAAATAATAAGCACCGGTTGAGTTTGAAATCCATTCGTTTTATGGTCTCAATATTCAAGAGAAATTATAAACAAAATAGATTTCAAATGGTTTATATATTTGGTACATCGATAATCGATAGTCGACACCTGAAATTCTGGTCGATCGTCAAGCAGATGACGCGCTGGGCTAAACACGATTCATCAATTATTAATTATTAATGCTCCTCTGCAAAAAAAAAATTAATTAAGCGATTAATTCGATGCAAATATGAGGCTACTGAGTAATTAGTTAAAACCCACGAATTCTCGGGTAGAATTGGATCAACTTAATGAATTAATTATTCGATTTCGGCTCTCGTTATTGTGTATTTCAATTTTATCTGAATTTCAACTATTGAATTAGCGGATCGTGCGGTTATATTTCACCAGCGGGAAATTACTTCTGATTTAATTAAGTAATTACAGGAAAATCCATATGTTTTAAATATTGATGTTAATTACGCGGGTGCTAGAACTTTTTTTTCTTGTGTATATCGACCAGTTATTTTCGAATTTCGGGTAGTCCCGTGACTTCTTCAATTCCTCATCACTCATGAGTTAAATATTAACATCCTAGATACTTTCTCCAGGAGAAAGAAACATTTTTTATATAAATACGAGAAAGAGAAATGAATGCGTTGGAAACAAAGCTGTGGAATTACCTCTACATGCGGTTCTGTGAATCAACGGAGGTGTGGCATCAGTTATTCCCCATTTATTTATTTACAAAAACCCACGATTAATAAAAAATGAAATTAAATCCCCCTACCAAATGGTTACACGTAAATAAATAAAATAGCGTTTTCCCCATCCGCAGGGGAAAATATTTGAATGTTTAAAAATTTTTTTTATGAATATTCAAGGGCAGTATTTATGGAATTATTTAAACAATTCACGTATCGCACGCGAAATGACGGGATATTGTCACTTTGCCATTTCTCTTTTCCGCGTGGTCATTAATAATGGAGAAATAAATTGTCTAGGATAAAACGATGTACCAGCTCTGCCCACATGGTCAGGCATTTCTATCCACCTCATCCTCAATGCATATTATTCATATGTATATGTTAATGTAAATAAAACTGGAGGAACTGGCCTCGTGCGTTTGTACTTGTCCTGTAACTTTCGTTCTCGAAATTGTTTTATCCGCACGTGAATTGCGCAATCAGTCACTTTTGGCCCAACCCTGTAGTTTATTTATTAAAAATAAATAATGTTAATATTTTTTCATTGAATAAAAAAATACAGGGCAGTGGCCGGAATTTTTTGGACGACTACAAAGAAAGATATAACACGAGCCTGTCGTATCCTTGGACATTCGACCTTGTTTAAATCAAGTTATCAATTTGTCATTTTATTATTCAAGTGATTGGGAATTATAAAAATGCAGCGATTTTATTATAATTTATTCATCGATTTATTTTAGTATCACATTGAAAGGATTTTGAATCTTTCGTTTTCCGTGGAACAGAAATTAAAACGAAAAGCTGAAACATTTATATTATGTAGATAAAATTACATAATAATACATAATATATACATATTTAGAGATGAGCTCTCGATTCTGGGATTTTTTTTATAAAAATGCGGAGGACTCGTGGTAAAAGAAAATTATTTTATTGTAATAATAAAAAGTCTTCGTGTAAAATTAATGAAAAAAATTGACAATAGGGTAGTGTTTTTTAAAAATTGTATAATCAATGGATTATTTAAATATTTCATTACATCACTGGGTCATGCCTTTCGATATCTAGACGCATTTCGAATGTTCATTAATTTATTTTTCGAAACTATTGAAGTCTGAAATTTTTATACTCTTACCGCATCATTAAATTTTCGAGTGTAATTAACTCCTGCTGAAATGAGATTATTATAAACGAATGATTACCTCAAAAAATATGTAAAAGTATTCTGTAACGGTACTTTTAGTTGGCGACAATGAATTTTAATAAAAAACTACGAATTGCCGTTTTGGCCGTGAAACTTTCTCATTTTCATCGGAAGAAAATCGGTAATTAACATTTTTGAATGCGCGTGGGCAACTCTCGGAGGAAATAACCGGAGATTCTCTCATCTCCATATCTCATCTGTCACGGGAATACCACTAAATGGAATATCTACAGGGATATCGAGTTGAGATCAAGGGCGGCATCATCATTATTCTCACCAAAAACTTATCGTTGCTCTCCTGGATCACCTCGACTAGTTCCTACTTCATTAATAAATTTTTCTTGAATTCACTATCTAAATGCATCCTCTTCACAGCCAGTGGTCAACGATGAGCAACAAAACTCATTGATTTGCCACTTTCTAAAAGGACTCCGAAGACCTTCGAAAACGCCTTGCGGCAACACTTTTTTTCCTCTCGAAACATTTATTTTTAGATTTTATTCTACACACTGATTTTACACTAAATCCATCGAAATTTCAATCATCAGAATTTTTAATTACCCGAACATGAGATCAGCTTCAATTAAAAAATATTAATGAGCACCAATTTTCGCCTAAACTCCATTCTAATTTTTCATAAATTTCAATTTCTCTTCAATCCATTTTAAAACTCGAAGGGATGAAATTCCCGCGGGAATTTTATTGAAAAAATTTTGCATTGGAAAAATAAAAATAAAAAAATAGATCGTCAATAATCCCGAGAAAATCGGTGAATCCCCGAACGAGAATCCGCAAAAAAGTAAAACAAAAAAAAAAATTGAGCAATAAATCATAAGGATACAAACCGAAAGAGATAAGAGACTCGCGTGCATTTCAGTGATGTACCTCGACAGCGAGTAATTTCCAAGTATTGCATAAACCCTATGTACACACATTACACCCAAGTGCAAAAAAACAGGTCCTTGCGGTTGGCTGCCTAAAGCAAGCTCCAACCTTTTTTCTCCCTTTCTCCTTCCTCCAATCGATTAAATAATTATGATGATCATCAGTAGCATCAGGTGAGCATGAGGATATTTTATTAATTTTTCTCATAATTTTTTTTTCCCCTCGCAATCACGTGCACAGTGAGGTGAACGAGGAAGAGCACGGATGACCCCACTCGCCTCCATTTTCAATACGAGTGATAAGGCATATCAATTGCGGATCAATTGGTATGTTAAACTGATGAAAAAAATATCTCAACCGTCACCATGACCTAAGCCATTAAATCTCAACACTTGTCGTCGTTGAAGCGTTCGTAACAGTTAACTCGTGGTGGGGTGTACATTGCGGGTGGAACACGTGCCACCACCACGCGATAATGATAAAACCTTGAAGTCTTTATACAACCCAATGGTTCATTCTCCGTTACGTGGGTGGATTAACCAGGGTGAGTGACAATCCACCAAGGGGATTATCGTAACACATAATTGAGCGTGTAATTGCAAAACGAAATCATAGCCTTGAATTTCCTTGATTATTCATTCATTCAACAATTCATTCATTGATTAATTTCTCAAGCCAATGAAAATTCTCTCAATCCTTCGAAAATTCATTTTACATACACTTTAGATTTTATCAATAAAAACTACACTCGTTACTTTACATTGTCGATTTATTTTTTCAGTGTAATAATTATTAATCCTTGAAGAATAATAATGGTTAATGAAATAAAATATTTATCATCCCCTAATAATAATACTCCACCCCAAATGGAGGAAACGAGCATCAAATAATTAATTACGATTTTTCATTACAAATTGACCGTCACGTCATAAATGAAAAAAAAAAAGAAATAAAAAAAAGAAAAAAAAAATCCTCTAGTCAAATCCACGCATCAAAAACCTGAAAAAATCCCATCGACCCCAAAACTTCTCCAAAAATTCCACTCAATTAAAAAATTCCCCAAAACCCCATCACCACCTCAAAAAATCAAAAAAAAAAAAAAAAAGCTCACACGTGCATTCCAATCCCGTCCAACAAAACCATCCCGATGAAAGAGTCTTTTCGTCGAACATTTATGAATGAACCACACCATCGTCCCACATCCATTTCCCCTACATTTTCATTCTACCATTTTTTCCAACAATTTTATCTCGTGAGAAGCAAGAGGGAAAAAAAATGTAAACGTGTCATGTTCACCCCCACGTTCCCCACCCCACCCCCATCGACATCCGGTGGGTGGTTAAATGACGTCATCAATGTACGTCATGACCGATGAACGGGGTGAGGGGTGTTACCCCAGTTACCACTTGGAGGTGGTGGTGCGCGTGCTGGGTCCATCGATCCAGGAGTCCAACTTTCCCCTGCACCTCCTCCATCGACTAAACCCGTTGCCTCATCCACAACCACCTCACCCACCCCCTCCCTCCCTATCCAACATCTTCATGACGTCAAATCAATGACGTCACCAGGGCCAACCGTTCGCTTACACACAGTACGGTTTTAATATAGCGGTGAACACCGCGCGCTCCGGAGTCAGTTACGCGGTGGCCGGCCTTACGTGCGGATCTAATATTTAATCTAAAAAACAATAAGATAAAATAACAAAAATAAAGAAAGAGGAGGAGAGATAAAGTCGAGAAATCAAGTCGGCCCATCCGTGAGAGAAAAATTTGTGAATTGAGTGAATGTCAAGTCAGTTCACCAGAGCTGTCAAATTTTGTGATGATCGGTTTATGGATCGGTTAATGGAGGACAATGGTTTATTGATTTGTGGATTGATTAAATCGACAGTTACCGGTTAACATCGACGAGTTTGAATTGTAAGTAGTTTCTTCGAGAGTTATGGAGAAATGATGGAATTATGGAATTATGGAATTATGGAACCCAGCACTATCACGAGTTGTTGAGAGTTTCGTTGATAAGCACGATGTAACAGTGTTCTCCAATCCTTTACCCTTGACTATTGATGGTTGTTGGTTTTTTTGGTTGATTCGATGAATTGTTGAAAGATTGGGAATGTGATTCTGATGATTCTGAGCACGTGGTGAGAGGTAGATATTCCCTGAGCACATCCTGACACCATTATCACCTGGTTATTTAGTATTTTCTGAAATTGATGAGTTTTTTATTGAAAGCACAAGTAGTTTATTGGTTGTACCAGTAACGAGGTGGATACGTATCGTCGAATGTAGGAATACCTTGGGGAAGTGGCAGATTTGGCCGATGGAGATGATAACAGGAAGTGAATGACTGATGACTCTCTGAAGAATAACTTGGAGCAAGTGTTGGGTGTTATTGATCCATCGGTGGATTTAATCGTGTGGTTTATCACACGGTGTTATCTTCTTGGATACGATAAAGGGTGAAGAGTTGGCCGTATGCGAGTACCAAGGTCAGAGGTGTGGAACCAGAGGATTTACAGTAATCAGGAGATCATCGTCAACGATCGGGTCATCAATGCCATTTGGAGGGATCCAACATCACCACCAGCGACTCTGGCAGGTCGGTTGTGTCTCACGTCAACAAATATATCATAAGAGAATTAAAATGAAAATTCTCGGATTTATTTAGTCAGCTTTCATACCCTCTATGATCCTTCAGTGTTTAATGTGGATTAGACGTTTTATTTTGTTGATTATTTTGTAATCATTGGACTGTTTTTAATCGTCAATCGAGTTAACGTTTTTATTAAATGTCATCTTCATTATTATCCTGATGATGGATTTATTTATCGTGTAAGGGCAAACTCTTCGGGTATGAGGGACATTCAGGTGTTTATCGTTTGAAGGTGAATTGTTCAGAGGATTATTTCGGTGATTATTTATTGATAAAACAACGAGGTTCAAGGGAGTGCTAATATGCGTACTGTCAGTGATTCGGCTGGAACTAAAACAACTGTTCAACCCTCCACTGGGGCTGGTGGGTTGAGGGCTAGCGTTGGGGATGATGTTGATGAGTGCACTGTTGCTGCTCATGTTGGCCCCAGGAGCATTCATCATGGTATTGTTTATCCGGTCAGCAATCGTGTTGGTTTTGCTGATAGCAACAATAATCATGATCATCATAGGAATCTTGAGAGTCAGGAGCAGGGACATAATCCTGATGATGCCTGGACAAAGTGTAAGTTTTGGAATTTTCTAACGGTCACTGCAGGCATTGATCATTGATCATTCAGGACTCTTTCCGCCTCTTGGCCCATCCAAATTTATTTACCAACAATTAATTAGATAATTACTTTCGAGAAATATTGATGATTAAAGATTGAACTGCCTATTGGAGTCGAGCCATTGGCTGTTGGTATAATTGATGAAATTAAATCGGGGGAAAAATTAATCACCTGATCGCCTTGAAACAATTGTCAAGGTTGAAATTGAGAAAAAAAAAATTCGAGAAATGGGAGAAGGTAGTTTTAATGAAATGAATAAAAAATGTCCTGTACACTCCTCGCGCCCTCGACGTGCCAGGGGCCAGGATGTCGACGACGGTGAGAGGTTTTTACCGTTATAAAATCGTATGTAACATAGACAACTGCTGGATACATGCATTTGCACATACCTACATAAATTATTACTATGTATATTCTAAGAAGCAGGAGAGTGACGGTGGTCATGGTGATGGTGCATGTGGTGAAGGCATTTTTATTTATTTTCTATCTTTATACATTAGAAAACAAGTTTGTCGGACTTTTCTTTTTCATTTTTATTTACACATTTTTACACTTTTTTATGTTTGCTGTGGTGGGTGGCTCAGATGGTGGTCGAGGGACGATTGAGCATGCAGAGTCATTGAATTAGATTATCACCAACTCATGCATTTGGAATTATCCGATAAGGGGTGGGGGTGGTGTCGCAAGGGGAGGGGATGTGTACTTACTTACCTCGGGCTTCTTTTTTTTTTTATTCATTTTTTTTTTATTTATGCGGATATCTTTCTCTTTGTGGCGGCATCGATTTATCCACGAGTCACGTGGACAGGGTTTCCAGTAGCGTAATGTCTCGAGTTAGATAAAGATTATAATTGGGAGGTTGAGGTAATGGGGAGGAGTGGTGAGAATCCGAGATAAGTGAAGCATTGACAGTTCTTTAAATTCCTCCCTGAATATCATTTAAGCCTATTTAAAATCTCGTGGTAAATGTCAGAAAACATTTCCAGACAAGTGGATTTTTTTACCCGCGAGTTTTCACTCGATACCTCAAAAACCAAGAGAGATGGCGATATTTTCATAGATACCTTTTTTGTAGCTCTCACTTTTCTCTGTAAATAATGTTACCGCTAAAAAATCGCTGTGCCCCTTCAATTCTTAGATATTGGCACCGAAAGAAATTCACTTTTTTCTATTTTCTGTTTTTGAAAAAGACCTGTTAGTAATTTCAGTAAAAATTTCAGTGGCAGAATTTTTATGTATTTTATATTTGTTTAATTATTTTGATAGTGGAGTCATGGATTTGGGAAGACGGAATGAGTGCCAAATTGTGACAAATATACGGGAGCGTCCCCGATTGACTGCTGTACCTTATTTTACAGGAGTAAACGGTTAGGATGGACCGGATAAATATAGGCTGGCAGGCTGCCTGATTGGATCCTAGGGTTTTATTCTTCATTTTACTTTTCTTCTCAAAGGGGAATAGATACATGCGGATATAGATGGTTGCGTACCGTAATACCTCGACTGGTCACGCACCTGTACCTTTTTATCATTTTTTTTTTGCGCAATTTCTAGTTGATTGAGAAAAATTAAATCCACTTGAATCCATTAGGTGTTCAATTGATAATTTATTAATTGTTCAATCAATTTTGCATTCTGGCGTTACGCATGGGCTTCCTGAATTTTCTCTCTGCATTTTCTTCCCCATTTTTATCACTTTTCTCTGTCTTTTTATTTTTACAATCGCGCGATTAAAATTACGCGGACATCTGCCCACCTGGGATAGGTATGTTTCTCGATTAGTCATCGGCTCGAGACATTTTTGGCTCCAACCAAGTGTCTTAAGTATCCGGTATTACAATGTTCTTGACGTTGGCATCAATGAATTACGATAATTCACGTCAAGAGTTGTTTGTGGGTGTTTAAATAAAAAATCATTTAGCCTCTCTAAATAAATAAATAAACCCAATAGAAAATGCCTGAGCATTCAGCGAGAATTTTCCGTGGATTCTCGATTTTTCCAAATTTATACACCCACCGCAATTTTGGACTTGATTTTTTTCCGCCAATCCTCTTCGCGTTTCTTTTTTTTTTCTTTCAACTCCTCTCATTCCCAGATGATTCCACTGTGCTGTAACTCTTGCATGCCGGTGCATCATCCTCTCGCCTCATTCCCCTTTTTTCATCAACTAAAAATAAAAGTGGAAGGAATAAACCACTGGCTTCCGCGGATGACGTTCTTCCTAGAGTCCAAACTGCATTGTTTGCGATGTCAAGCGAGACTAAATTTATTCTGCAGTCCCCGACTGCTTGGCTGAAGCACAAAGACCTGTGTCACGTGCCGATAGGTTTTTTCGAGGTGAAAATAAAAAAGACAGGATTTTCCATTGACTGAACTGGACACGAAGAAAATTCCAAAATTTCAAAATTCATCAAAAGCATTTCTAAACATTCAACATTCTTATTATTTATTCAAATAAATTTTATTTACAAATATTGTACTACCTTTAGATCAAAAACAGTAATTTTAGGTTTTCAGATTAAATCTTTTAGATCAGAAACTCATTAATTACTCGTAATTATAATTCCTGGATTTGGTCCAGGAGAAAATTTTCTCCTCGCAAAAAAAAAATCACTGCTGATTAATTAATTTATTTAATTTGATAAAAAAAATTCAATTGGCAAGAATAATTTTTTCTCGGTACATCCACCGACTGACGTACTAACTTCACAGGCATGTGTAATAGATCAGCTGCAGCTAAAATAAGTCTGATAACCCTAGTCGATACTCGTTAGCTCATCAAATCCATAATACAGTAGTTTACCTGTACAAGACAGGCTATCTGGATATCATGTCTATGGAGAAGTGGAACGACCTCGTGATAACGTGAAAATGAAGAGAAAAGAGCGACTTCCGTAATGAAAAAAATAAATGACGAGTGGAGAACATGTGGAGGTTCATGAAATCCCCAAATGCTCGATTGTTTTGATGGATTTCGTGCAGAAACAATCAAACCAGTACTCATGTGCTATCGACGTTCAATCCAAACCTCTCCCGATGTCATCAAATATTCAGGTGATTCCTGTCGACGTACCAAGTAGAATGGCGAATTACCCAACCCAAATGAGGATTTTCTTGCAATTACACAACGATTTTTTGCCTGAAAATTCCGATTCCTTGCCTGGATTGTCAGAAAATTATTTTTCCTTGAGGGAATTGAAGAGTTAGAGGTGGAGTGCCGATATTTGATTAATTAATGTGACATGAGATGTCCGTGATAATTCCTGATTTTTTTACCTCATGGTGAAGAAATGAAAAAATGAAAAAAATGAAAAAATGTGAAAATGAGAAAGTGAAAAAATGAAAAAATAAGAAAATGAAGAAATGAAAATATGAAGAAATTGAAAAAATGAAAAAAGGAAGAAATGAAGAAATGAAAAAATGAAGAAATGAAGAAATGAAGAAATAAAAAAATGAAGAAATGAAGAAATAAAGAAATAAAGAAATGAAAAAATTGAAGAAGGATAATTTTGTATACATCAGACGTTCCCAATCGATAATAGGTCATACCGATTTCAACGGTACGTCAATCACCTGAAATGTCCAAAATAAATCATAAAATCAGAAAATGAAAATTGGTTACCGAAGGATTTTTAATGCCTCTGGGTTATCTCGATCTCTCTAAACAGCTTAATATCAAAGTGGCATGTTGAGAAGACAAGAAGACATTAGGGTCATACGAGCTAATAAGATACTATTGAAAATGCCTGGGGATCTGTAGCCAGAGGCGATGAACATTCATCCACCGAGACAACTGCAGCTGTACATTTTATATTTCTTCTGGGTCATGAAAATCAGGCACGTGGTTCCCTTCTTTTTCACTTGGTCATGGATGAATCCAGGAGAAACCGCCCAGAGATGAAAGACCGACGAAAAAAAAAAATTTGATTGATTTTTGAATCGATCGTACGGCATTCGACCAGAGGATTCAATTAAATCACCTGAATATAATCAGATCGATTCAAGATAAATTTACAAATTGATTTATAACTTTCACAAAAAAAAAAGATGGAAACATTAATTTTCCCCAGTTCTATCCCAACTTATCCGATTTGTTTCATAATTTCTTCATTAAATTAGCGTAACAAGGGGAAGCGATAAATAGGGAAAACGTGCATGCGGGTGAAAATGTGTGGGAGAACAGCTGAGAGTTTATCGGTGGATGAGGTGTGGGTGGGATCGGGGGGGGACCGACGTTGGCGCGACACTGGCCCGACGCTGGCGCACCGTCCAACGCTGACGTCACTGTTCCACCCCCCGCCCGTTATCGAGCCGTTACACTAGGACGTCATAACCTCCGTCAAGGACGTGTGCGATACACTATTTCGGGGCCGAGCCCGATCCAACGAAATTTGTAATACATATGTGTTATGTATTTAACGCTATTTACTTCTTCGATGATTCAATTCAAGTAATGCATGGATAAATTCAATATCACTGGCTCATTTTACTCGCTTTTGGTATTTATTTCAAGCACGCCACCCCTTTTTTATGGATCGAGGGGAAAATTTTATCGCAAATCTCTTCCTTCTGCCGAAAATCGGTATCGGTTATTTTTTTTTTCGGGACTGGATTAGAATTTCTAGTCGATTGATCGGGAATTTCATTTTTATAATCATTTATTTTATAGATGAATTACCGATTTTTTGAGTTTCGAAAAAATTTTTGGTGGGTTAATCCAAAAAAAATAAATCGTTATGGATTTTATCGTTATTTCATGGCTCACGGAGTTTTATGAGTTTTTTATGATTTTCCTGTGATTTTTCCTGGAGTTCTGGGGATTTTTGAAAGTTCGGAGAAGTCATACCGGTCAATGTATTGTTTTCATACTGAAAAATCGGTCAGAATTTGAAAAAAACAGGAGAATAAAAATATTTGCGAAAACAAATGTTTTTCCCACCGCCATGATTCGTGCGGTTACATCCAAAATAATCTCCCTAAATTACTGGAACAATCTCGATTCCTCGATCATTCCTCGCTATCTGAAAACGATGTGAATTGCGGATTGAATGGATTTTTATCGGTAATAGATACGCAGTTGACTGAACAAAGGAATGAAATTCTTACCTGCGTAATATCGCACGTAACTCGCCCACGATGATCACGGGGATAAAACGATGGAACTGGAGAGGTTGAAGAAGGAGAGTTAAAATGGAAAGAAAAAAAAATGAAAGAAAAAAAAAAGTGAAAGAAAAAAAAATGAAAAAAAAAAAGGAGATATTAAATGTGATCCTCGTCGTAGGCAACTACTCAACTCTGCAGATCCGCACGGTTGAACATGATCGGGTTCCCTTGGTCCCACCTTTCCTCTCGATCTCCATCTTTCTTCGGACTTACCTTTGTGCAGAAATGAGGCGAATGTGTTATGAACTCTCTCCTGATTGTACACAGCCAGGAATTTCCTCTCCTTCGGTGTTTTATTGTCGTGGGCGTGAGTTCATTGAAGGGGTGGAGAACGATTCATCCGGATGGAAAGCGAATTATCGGTACGAACGCTTTTATATGCAAGTGGTTTGAAAGGATGATCGTGCAAGAAAATTCAGCCATTGTCTATCCAAATGTATTACGTCATTTATATCACAAAGAGAAATGAATTTTCTACTTATCCATGGGAGAGAATGAGATTTGTATCAAAACGATTGAGCGAATCAATTTCAGAATTGTTACGAGGGGATCGGTTATTGCTGGTATGATCGGGGGGTAATGCATACTCTGTAATTTCCACGGTGGGATGTACTTCATGAAAAAAAAATTGCGTGTCGTCGGGATTACAGCAAAGGGTTGGGAATAGGCCATTCCTTTCATAGAAAAATTCGAAATTTTTGAAGAAGTATCAGGGGTGCATGAAAATAGAGGAGGTATTCGGTGAAATTGAAAAATTTGGAATTTTTGAAAAAAAATCGAGGTGTTCACTGAAACTGAAAAATTCGAAATTTTTGAAAAAAAATCAAGGTGTTCACTGAAATTGAAAATTTCGAAATTTTTGAAAAAGTATCAGGGGAACATGAAAATCGAGGAGATATCCACCGAAATTGAAAACTTCGAAATTTTCAAAAAAAAATCGAGGTGTTCACTGAAATT
>NW_011887768.1:1154166-1155805 GCF_000806365.1 Fopius arisanus | reverse complement strand
CTTTTTTCCTCAGGGGGTGTATAACTCAAAAAAAAATTTTTGCGCTGAAGCAAGTGACAATTTCCGTTCTCGAACTCGTCAAAAGTGAAAAAAAACCCCATCGATAAATCATCCCTTAACATTTCCAGAATTACTGACATTACCCCTTGAATAATCTGAATCCACCATAAACAAGAGAGGATAATCGATCCTCGGATTATCCACCTGATGTGGCACATTCGTTCAAGGGTATGCCCATCTAAATAAAACAGCAAGGCGGAAGTAAGGGCAGAGAGGGTGATAACGATAAGAATAAAAGCCCCCTGATCGATATTTGAAGTAGAAAAAAAAAAAAAGCCGGAAGCGATATCTGCATAAATGGTTGTATATTCTTTCTGTTGTGCTTCGTTATTTTGAATAAACGCTGGGGGTGAGTTCGTATCGTTCACATGTACCCCTGGCCGAGAATACAGGGTGAATTGAATATAGAGGGTGAAAAATAAGTGGGGAAGGTGAAGAAACGATCGATGAACGGAACTGCGGCACAACCATGACGTCACTGCTGAGGATACGACGTCATAGGGCGCCAGTCAGGTGATTGCAGAATGGTGGGAGGGGTCGGTGGGGTGGGTGGGTGGAATAACTCGGTACTGGGTCAACCCGGTGGGACATTTACGTTCGCGTCGCGACGCCGACAAGGCCGAATTTTTCTCCCTCTCTCCCTTTCACTCCAAATACCAGAATTATTTTTCAAATTTTCAGGTTAAACAATCTTATTGCGATAATCATTCATGGGCAATGTTAAATTTAAAATTTTTATGACTAATTGTTATTTCGAGATATTTTTAACAGTAATTCTCCAGTGACGTGTGGAAATTATGAGTGAATTTTTTTTCGAGAACGGTTTTTCGCCGATATCTCGGGATTGAGGGAACATATTGAATTTTTTATTTAAATATTTTTTATTGGGAAGAATGAGAGCTAGGGAAAAGGTCATTATGAAAAAATCGTTATCTTCCTTGGATTTCGAGATATTGAGTAAAGACGGGGGTCGAAGAAATTTTCTGGTCAAATAATTGACGTGTGCTCATTAAATTTGATTGAGGTAATTATTCCTGGTTGTTGCACGGTGGATATAGATCGTCGACAAAAAATATTATTGTTTTTTAGAGAGAGGAGGAAGGGTTCTTTTTTTTTATTTATTATCGCTTGGGTTATGCGGAAAATCGTTGGATTTTTCTTAAAGGTGATCGCTCGATAGAGAAAACAGAAAAGAGTGTTTATTAACCAGCGATATCTCACCTTTTGTACCTGACCTACAGCACACTTCATTTTTTCTCTCTTTTTTGTTGTTGCCACTTCCTCCGGATTTACACCGGCAATTTCAAGGGTATGGAGGAAGGGCAGCTTTACCTCAGTGGCATTTTCCGTAAAGTTTGTCGGTACAGGGGAAAAAGGTGGGTAATTATTTTTAGGAGATTGTTTTCTATTGCGAGACATTTACATCGGGGTCAGAGGACAATTACCAACGGGATGACCACCAATCAGTGATTATAATCCCGGATAAAAAAAAATTGTAATCAGAATATTTTTTTTTATTTTCAAAAAATTTCTGGAAAAATTCTTTTCAGAATTTTTTTTTGAAACCAAAAAAAATCGG
>NW_011887768.1:1150944-1153201 GCF_000806365.1 Fopius arisanus | reverse complement strand
GCGGGTAAATTTGAATTGCGAAAGCGCCAGATCCACCGAAAAATGAGGGACTCGAACAAGGAAATGATACGCCGGCTGATTATAACCTGTTAATGATTTGCAAATCGTGCGACCAGTGAATTACAACTTGACTGAAATTCTCGTTATAGCCTCAACGACAGAGTTAGATAAATAGAGTTGAAATAATCAAAATTGTCCACACACAATACTAAAAACGAGTTTTAACAATAAAAAAATGAATAAGTAGCCAATACATAAAGTCAGGTTGCGGAGATATCCATTCGGTTAATTTTCATAAAGTATAATTGTACACAGTTTGTTACCCCACGCCTCCGATAGAAGAACAGGTTGGCGTTACGGTAAACCGGTATATGCACATACACACATTTCTCCTCTCATTTTGCATTATATACTGTTAAAGTATGGAGCGGGTGGCACTCGTTTTAACCACGTGATCGCCATCTCACTGGAGTCTTTATTCAATCTGTACATAAAGTACACCTCCGCAACTGGAGTCCGCTAATAGCCCAGGTCAGATGCCTTCGTTATATCGACCTGCACGCCTTGCCACATACTCCATTTTATTTACCCTATATAGGACAATCCTTTGTTCCACTTATACATGTCTTTCAGGAATTTTTGGATCGTATACTCTATTTTTTTTTCATTTTTATTTGACTCTCCAAACATTAATCATCAATTTGGTTATAGCTAGGATTTTTATAATCTTTATGATTATTAATTAATTGGGATACACTGGGTTATTTATAATTGGGTAATTAGGTGTTAGAATGATATTTGGGATGATTGGGTTGGGATGATCATTTAATTATTAAAAATAATAATTCAATGTGCGTTTTGAATTTTAATTCTGGAATTGGGATGTGCGCAGGTTTTCTTCACTGAGTTTTTAGGCAGTAAAGCGGAATTGAAGGGGGTTAGCGAATTTTTTATGTGAACATTTTTTGTAGGCAATGAAGAGAGCTGCAAAAAAGGTGTCTGTGAAAAAATTGATTTTTTTTCTCGGTGGAGAGATATTGGCTGAAAACTCTAAGTGTACCACGAGATTATTTTTGTTCAGACCTTAGGAAATGGCGAGAAAATTTTGAGGTGAAGGGAGAAATTTTCGATTGCAATGGCAGATGAAGGGGAGGGTAAAGCCCTTCACCCTGTGCCCTGTCATCTACCCCAATTAATCAAAACCGTTAATTGAACCCTAGATTTTTACATAACGGTCCGCGGGATTCCGCGTCACAACAAAGCAATCGATCATCATCTCGAAGTTTCGTGTAACCAGAGAAAAATAAAACATTCTCATTAAATTTAAACATCCCCCCAACCCTGAGGGACAAATCTAAAATCACCTGAAGGACATTGAATGACTCGAAATAAATTTTCATCGGAATCAAGAAATGAAATTCTCAAAATAATTCGTGTATTACTGGAAAGTTCGATGTCTCGACCACTTAAAAGACATGCTCAACTGGAGATGTAATCTATGTTTAAACGTCCCAGGAATGTCCTCGAAGTGAAACGAGACCGTCGGCGTCATAATACAATTTATAATTGATAATCAATTGGTTTGATGACACATTTACCGTTTTTTCACATAAAAAAATGTTAAATTCCACACTTCGATGCGTTTATAAATTGCACACCTGGAAAATATGTGTTAAACAATTTTACATGACAACAATAATGAGATAATCGCACTAGTTTTATGTACTGCGTTAAATATCTCATTACACGGGTCAATCACTTCTGTACAAATGATTTTTATGAAAATTCGATTTCATTTCGGAATTCAGTAATTCATGCGGCCATCAATTTTTTTAAACAACGAGGTATCAATTAATTATACTGAATCAGCAATACGGTCAGTTCACCAAGAGTTCATTGAATAATTAAAAAATTAATTTTCCTACGATTCCAATAAAAATTCCGCAGCGAAGTGGAAAATTCCGATACCTCAATTTTTCCAACTCCACTTTTCCCCTGATATCTCCAATTCAAAGAGAGATACCGATTTTTTCATGATAACCATTTTGGTAGCCCTCCCCTTTTTCCATAAAAAATGTTTCCATAAAAAATTCGCTAGCTCTCTCCAATTCCAAGATATCGCGTAAAAACCCCTCTCCGAAAAAAATAACACTTGTCCATAAAAATAAACTAATCCACTCATCTCAAATATGTTTACATCCTCGATTAAATTATTTATTTATTCTCCATAATGACCTCCAAAATCCCCCATTTTCTA
>NW_011887768.1:1092974-1150689 GCF_000806365.1 Fopius arisanus | reverse complement strand
TAATCAGTGAAATAGACAGTGTATGTACTGAAGATAAATAGAAATTGGTTGAGTATGTGTAGAGATGTAGATGTAGATGATGTTGGAGGCTGTGGAGGCTGTGGAGGCTGTGGAGGCTGTGGAGGCTCTGGAGGCTGTGGAAGCTGTGGAGGTTGTTGAGGCTGTTGAGGCTGTGGAAGCTGTTGAGGCTGTGGAAGCTGTTGAGGCTGTTGAGAGAGAAGGGGAGATTAAAAGTGAAATAGAAACGTCGTAACCTATAGGAGGGAGATTAGAGAGAAGTGAAGTGTACGCGCTAGTCGCAAGAGTTGCAAAGCGAGTAAGAGACTCTCACGGTAGTACAATATCGTAACTAACCTACGCCGGGGTCAGAGGGCACGGGCCTACATATCCGCGTCGCCCCGAGAGAGCCCCAGTCTCTTCCCTCTCGGCTTTATCTACTTTTTTTTCCCCTCTTTTCTTTTCCCTTTTCCCCTCACACCGACATCTCCCATATATACACCTCAAATCCATCTTCCATCATTTTTATTTTACATTAAATTATAAATATATACTCCTACCATCATATAAACAATTTTTATTCGAAAGTTTTGGGGAATTTTTTTTTTAATAAATAATTTCTTGTAATTTTTATTTATTCATCAATTAATTGAATATATTTTTATTGTTCAATTCAGTGATGGATTATTTTTTTTTTTTGGGGGGGCAGGGGGGGGGATTCATCGATAAATCGGTTTTATTGATGATTTAATTTTTAATCATTTGGGGAGAATTTGAGGGAAATTTGAGGGAAATTTGAGGGATGAAAGTGGAGGATAATTATTTCGATGGTTCTATTGAAATCAGGGGAATGAAAAAGAAATCGTCTTGATCGGGGAATTGGGGCTAGTGCACTGTCACGGCAGGAAGTCTGAGCTATGGAAAGTGAAGCTGATCTCAATCGCTAACAAGATGAATCATCGTGGGAACATCGGAATGAAAAAGTGTCATTTCATGCACAAGATGTTTTTAAAAAATCATGTACCGTTTTTCGCGAGCTTTTTTCATGTACTCTAGTATGTAAACTTTCCCAATGATGGAAATTCCGTTTTTAGAAGTCGAGGGAAAAATAATCTGATTTTTTCTCTCGGTGAAACGTCGATTTTTCCATATTTTCCATTTTTATTCAATTGCATTTCAATTAATTAAACATTTCAATTCATTTTAAAATTGTCATTGCTATGATTTTCCAAATTTTCAAAAAATTTCTGGGAAACTTTTCAGCATTTTTTTTTATGAAACGAAAAAAAAATCGGAAAACAAAAGAATTTTATTTTTTGGAAAGGTTTTGAAAAATCAAAAAAGTAAGAAAAAAACAGTATAATTAAAATAAAAAATTACATTCGCAAGAATTCCTAGAAAATTATTAAAAAAAATTTCCAAACCAAATTTTTCAAAACATTTCCCAAAAATATAATCTTTTCGTTCCCCGATTTTTTTTTGTTTCAAAATAAAAATGTTCTGAAAAATTCTCCAGAATCTTAAAAATTAGTAAAAAATATTCCGATTAAATTTTTTTTACCGGTGATTAAATAAATATTCAAGTGTCCATGTCTTCCCCATTTTTTCCGCGGAGTGTCGGTACATCACACGATGTCTGAATAAAAAAAAAAAAAAATTTGGACCAACCGCGTTGAGAAGGAGCGGCTACACGTGCGCACGCCACGTGTATGGGCGTGGCTTTGCCCTGAGAATGTCCGAGTGGAGGTGGAAAAGTGATGTTGGCTGGTGATTTTATTTCTAATGGTACAAAGATAGCTCCCCCCATCGATGAGACAACCCTCATCTTAGAACCCCCGTGGTCATGCAATTCCCTAGAAATTCGTCACACAAGAAAATTCAAATAATAGTCTAATGAATTGATATAACTCATCAGCCCATGACCATCTGATTAGATCAGCCCCTTGTCATGGCGATGAAAGGGGGTAAACACCCATTGTTTTGATTTACAACCGATACCTCCCCTAAATTATCCCGAGAAATAAGATAATAACCGATTATCACTCACGATCAATTCAGAGCAATTTCTTCATTGTTATTCATTAAATTATTTATTTCATCATTAATTAATCCGTAAACAATCTCTCCAAATCCAACGAGCGACGGGAATTAATCTAATTCAAATTCATTCAATTCAGTGTTTTTTTCTGAGGCCAGTTTTTCGCTGATATCTCGGCACTGATGCACCAGAGCGGCTTTTCGGATAAACATTTTTTATAAAAAAATGTGAGAGCTACAAAAAAGGTCATTATAAAAAAATGGCTATCTCCCTTGAATGTCGAGATATCGACGATAAACTTGCGTCGATAAAAAACACTTGGCGACAACATACGTTATGATAATTTTTTTTTTATTCTGTACACGATATTTATGGTGTTGTGTCATATAAAGAGAGGGGGGATTACTTATCTCTTTGTAATTCTGATGATAAATTTACGTGTTGTGGCGAAATGAAATCCATCGAAGAAGAATCGACGAGCGGTCGTTAATTGTTTTCCAGATTTGCATCGTCAACCCTTGGGGGAGGAGACACGTCGGGCCCTTGTGGAAATCCAGAAAGACTGGATTTAAGTACCCGTGGAAGAGGATGTTATGCCTGGTGACTCCTTGAATTCATCCACCATCGGGAATTGCTGGATTTTTTTTAATAAATGCCAATGATTTCATGTCCCCCGAGGGACACACCATTTATTTTTCCTGGATGATAAGGGGGTGGTCTCGACATATATAGGGGATCATATCACCACCAAGTGGCAGTGGTGGTTCAATGGTCTCTCAAGAACTACACCAGAACTGCAGAATATTTTTTTTTATCAATTTTCCAATGAAATTGTGAAAAACATTCCCAACAATTGACATCCAAAATCGATTTTTTAAGAATTTCATGGATTTTTTTATTTTAGTCATTCTGCATCGCATTAATTATTTTATTGAATTAATAATTCATTAAGGATCAATCAATCGCGAGATTCTGCGAATCCTTCTATTTTTTCATTTAATTACAAGTGCTCGTTTAGGTGAATTTTTGTAAGAGGTAATCATCGAGTTATTTCAACATGAAAAAGAAAAGTTTTTTCGTTTCATGGAATCAGGAGCTTTAATTGATTGTGATGAGGAATGCTGATGGTACGGCGATAGAATAGTGGAATTTTTTTGAAGATTTGGGTTTATGTTTTGAGTGATCGTAAAAAAACTGAATGTTTCCTCGTAAAAGGGAAAACCGGAGAAGTTCAGAGTGAAATTGACGGGTTGATGGAGGAAAAGCTGGAGGGATTTCTTTGAGATAAAGAATCGAAAGGAAACGACGGTGTGAAAATACATCGGGTTCATTTCGTGGAGAATGTAAGGAAAGAAGAAATCGGTGAAAAATTATCAGTGGATTTCGAAAACGCATCATTACTCAATAGAATGATGATGAATTTTATAGCATTCAATTAATCATGAAAAATCAACTTTTTTATTACACAATCCAGAATTTCAAGACTCAAATTAATGATAAAAAGTGACTCAATGTGGCGTTGAAATCCCGTGATGAACCGTCTTTTCATTTTAGCGATTGAAAATTCATTATTTCACTAGACATTGAGCTTTTTTTTATTTTATTATTACTTGCAGTACCCGGATAAAAAAAAAATTATAATCGGAATATTTTTTCCGAATTTTCAATAAATTTCTGGAAAACTTTCCTGAAATTTTTTTTTTGAAACAAAAAAAAATTGGGAAACACAACAATTGTTTTTTTTGGAAATATTTGAAAAATTTTTCAACAATTTGTTTTGACATTTTTTTTTATAATTCTCTAGAAATTTTTGCGATAATAATTTTTTTTTTAATTATACTGTTGTTTTCTTATTTTTTTATTTTTCAATATTCTCAAAAAAAAAACGCCATCTAAATTATAAAAAACATTTCCTATTCAAAATTGAGAAAATTTTTTGTTTTCCGATTTTTTTGGTGTTTTATAAAAAAAAATTGTGAAAAGTTTTCCAGAATTTTTTCAAAAATTTGTAAAAAATATTCCGATTACAATTTTTTTTACCATGATACATATGATTTGTCAATCTAATTGATAAATAAAAATTACAAGGAGTTACCCAATCGTAAGATTACCATAAAAAATGAATGAAACTCCAAGGATTCGGGGACTACTCAATCCTGAAGAAGTTGGATTGAAAAAAAAAATCTGTACAGATTAAAAACCTCATGGGATTGAAGTCTGTGCCTGAGGGACGATTCAGTGAAAGTGTGTGACTATCCGAAATTCGTGTCCGAGAATAATCGGTATAACCGATCGTACAAGTAGGCGAGACCCATAAAAGTGAAGGTTGCCTAGATTTTGGTCCCCAATTTGGGATTTCGATGATAAAAATTACAGGAATTGAATAAATAACGGACAAGTACACGTCCATCTCTGGTTGACGCTCGATTTATCGTTTGAGGATTGAAGAGGAATTGATTATCGATGATTAAACCGAAATAGGAACGGACATGATAGACATGGATCTTACGAATTATGATAAATATTGTATGTATTATTTTGAGACATGGAGTGATCATTCATGTATAAAAAATTTAGTTTTTTTATTCCATACGTCTTGATCCTTTCCTCTGCTCCATATCTCATCAGATCCTATCTTCATCCTTATCTAATATTTATAACATTTTTTTATAAATATACATTTTGATATTTTCTGAGGCACTGACGTTTTCCAGCCTCTGCATCTTTTATAATTGTCTGGAATAATTTATTTGGTTTCCATTGCAATAATTTTTTTACGCTATCAATGTGATTTTGGTAATTGTTTATTGATATTGAGAGCAGGTGGTTCGAAGTATGTGTAATTAGTACAGAAATGCATGATTCTGGAATATATAATTGAAAAATTCTGGTGAGGGACAAGTGAATTTTTTTTTCGGGTAGTTTTCCGTGAATATCTCGAAATCGATGGGAAATATCGATATTTTTGGTTCTACATTTTTTGTAGGGAGAGGTGAGGGCTACAAAAAAGGTGGTGATGAAAATATCGATATTTTCGTTCAATACGGAGATATATGGTAAAACTCATGTAATGACCGAGAGTTGCATGAAATGTCAGCGATATTTATTCAATTGCGCATTTTAATTTTTAATTAGAGTTCCGAAATTACAACTTTTATTCGGATACCGATGATTGCTTGACAGGAGAAATAAAATGTTGAATTCAGAATTGAAAAATAATTCTTTCCGAATTTTTAAATAATTTAGAATAGTGAGGAAGCGATGGGGGACGGTTTATGTTTGTTATAAATTATAAAAAAAGATCTGGTATTTAGATTGTTGTGAGTACTTCTAGGCGGAAATGTCAAAAGCCCTTATCCGGTGACTAGGGCAATTTTATATGGAGTATATAACGTGATATTTCGTCCCAGAGTCATCCATCCTTTACGTAATTGCATAATCGAGTGGGATAGGTCAACTTGTCCAATGTGAAATTAAAATATTTAACTGCAAAATTTATTTCTGAATACCTCCGAGACAAGCGAACAATCATCTCCAAAACCAATGAATTATTATTATGAAAATCTCGTTAATATTTATTATTTCTCTCCGGAGAAATTGTTATCAGAATATTCATTGGGTTGAATTAAATTTCTTTTTCAATCGCCGCTAATCGATTATGAAAAATCGAATTTTTATAAACAAAAGTATTTTTCAATACTCGGGGAAAAAATTTTCATTGGGATTTTTTTTTCTAATTTTTCAAAAATTTTTTGGAAATTTTTTTTAAAAAATTCCGAAACAAATATTTGAAAAATTTTTCAAAACATTTCCCAAAAATAAAATTGTATTGTTTCCCTTTTTTTTTGTTTCAAAGAAAAATTTTCTGAAAAGTTTTCCAGAAATTTTTTGAAGACTTGGAAAAAATATTCCGATTACAATTTTTTTTTACCCGGGTACTTCCACTCAATAATTATAAACAATAAAAAATACATAATAACGATTGGCCATTGCAATAACTATTAAATAATAATTAGAAAGTAATTCCAATAGATTTTGTTCATTTAGGGTTGATGAACTGTAATTATTCCAGTAATTATGCGCAATTGACGTGTAATTAAATCGATTGAAAATTTAGGATAGGATCTTTGAGATTCGGTAAATGAAGACTCATCACTTATTGAAATTATTAATTTCAGGGCAATTGCACACGCCTACTGGCGACGCCGGCTGTGAAAAGGGATACGAGAGTCAGATATTGGACTCCAGGGCTTCTGACGAGCACCAGAGATCAACGGTGCTAGCTTGCCCTGAACGTGGTTCAGCAACTCCTGCAATCACGACGACCTCCACGACCACCACGGGCACTGCCTTCACGGTCGCATCAAGTATGCTTCTGCTGCAGACACAGGTTAATTTTTTATCCCAAGATTAATCAAATAAAAATTATCCAAACCCTGGAACGGGTTTAGAAACATCAAAATAACGGTCTACCCCATTTTTTTTTTACTTTCTCCCCCGGGATTACTCCTCAGGTACTCAGAGAATTAAAGAAATCCCAATGAAATCATTGAAAATTATATATATGAATTTTTACGTGAATTCCCCACGAAAAATAACGAATTACTGAATTTTTCACGAGAAAGTCGAAAAAAAAAATTATTAATCATGACGTAACAGGTGTAGAGTTTAATGATGCAGTGATAATGTGTCTCAAAAGGGCGATGAGCTCAAATGTCACGAATACAATCGATTTAATGAGTGAATTTTCCCGTGTGAGTTCAATCTGAATTGATGAATAAATTTTTTTCTTTTCTTTATTGTCCCTGAAGAGCCCATTCGGATGCAGCAGCTTTGCAGATCTCCTAAGTGCCCCTTACACAGACCCTACGGATGCTGCGAATTTACCCGAAGAACTCGATCCATTTCCTGAGCTTCAGCTCGGGAATCCCCAGAACGTCCCCGAAGACGTCCCCATGCATCAGCAGATGCAGCATCACAGGCCATTACCTAGCGATGTCCATACAGACTCCCTCAGGTGAATATTACCCTGACTTTCTGCAGCATGAGATAACAGAAATATTTTTCCAATTTTCAGCCGATATCTTGAAGATAAAAGAAAATAGCGATTTTTTTATAGATACCTTTTTTGCGCCTCTCATCAAGTCCTATAAAAAGTGTTAACACAAAAAAATTGTTATGTCCCTTCAATCCCGAGTTATTGACCAAAAACTGGCGCGGGAGGAAAACGCACTTATGTTGTAGTTCCACTTCGCTGCAGAATTCGTCCATTTTTTTTATTTGTTAATGGAATTACTTGAATTATTTTTTATTCCACAGTCCCACACCCTTGCCGAGCTTTCAAGAGACCTACACAGTGCATCAGCGATACACTCGTCAAGAACTTCAGAGTCTTGGAATAAAAATGGATGACGAGTGTTTCGATGCATTGCAGTACGCCTGCAACGATCCAACATACGCCGGTGAATTTTCCGCGACTGTCCCTTATCACAACCCCCAGCAGCATCATTACCACCATCACCAGCGGCACGAGCATCATCATAACGTAAATATTAAAATTAAGTTACTGAATCATCGCGTGATGACGACTAGATGAATAATTTATTTTTAAATAATTTATTTTTATTGAAAAAATTCTTTGGATTTCTGATGCAGATACCACCAACGCTGACGCCTCCACCGGCTTCGGCTAATTTACCTGGTTCACCACCTCCAGCTTCTTCTCCACCACAGCCACCACCTCCTCCACCTCCACCACCACCTGGTTATTTCTCCACAATATCAACGTCCAATCCTGCTGTTACGATACCACAGAGCACAGTAATTCATCAACGGGACATGTACTCGAGTGTACCAATGGCAACTCCATACGGACAATCACCGAGTCTCGGTGGTAACAATGTCATACGGTCGCGAGCACCAATGCTCCAAAGATCTGATTCCACCAGGTACGAGGAATACTCCAACAAAATAATTTCCTCTGTCAAAAATTTATAATCAAAAAATATATAATAATAATAATTAAATATATAATAATATTATAATTCATTCTCATTTACATTTCTAATTTGATCAATAATTCAGATCAATATGAAGAGAGAATTTATTAGATGTGAATTAATTTAGAAATAATTTTTTTTTCTCAGTGCGTCCATTAAATTTTCAATTCGTCAATGAAAATTTGCAATAAAATTTGCAATAAAATTTGCAATAAAATTTATCAGATATTCGGGAAATTGAATTTGAATTTTTAATGTTGGGTTGCAGTAGTGGGAGTAATCAGGAATCACCGAAGCCTCGGAGGAGTGGTTCGAGTGGTAATCTCACTTCCATACCGTCACCTGGAGGTTCTGAACGTGCGCCGCAAAGTCCGAGTCAACTCTGCGCTGTTTGTGGTGATACGGCTGCCTGTCAGCATTATGGGGTGAGAACTTGTGAGGGATGCAAGGGCTTTTTCAAGCGGACAGTGCAGAAGGGCTCTAAGTACGTCTGCCTGGCGGAGAGAGCTTGTCCCGTGGATAAACGACGGCGCAATCGATGCCAATTTTGTCGATTCCAAAAGTGTCTCAAAGTTGGCATGGTTAAAGAGGTCAGTAGAAAAAAGAGATAATTATAATTAATTTAAATCCCGGTTAAAGAAAATTGCAATCGGAATATTTTTTCTGAATTTTCAAAAATCTTCTGGAAAACTTTTCAGAAAATTTTTTTTATGTAACAAAAAAATTTTATTTTTCGGAAAGGTTTTGAAAAATTCAAAACATTCCAACATTTTTCAAAACATTTCCCAAAAATACAATTGTTCACCGATTTTTTTTGTTTGAAAATAAAAATTTTCTGAGAAGTATTCCAGAAATATTTTGAAAATTTGGAAAAATATTGCGATTACAATTTTTTTTTTACCCGGGAGGAATTCTCTCAAGACAAATCACTTGACAAAATGATAAATGAATTATCATTTTTGTGAATATCATCGATTGAATTGTTTGTTTATTTTTTTTTATTTATTCGTAACAGGTGGTAAGGACCGATTCATTGAAAGGTCGTCGAGGTAGACTCCCGTCCAAGCCAAAATCACCTCAAGAATCACCACCAAGTCCGCCCATATCCCTGATAACTGCCTTAGTCCGAGCGCACGTTGACACAACCCCTGACTTAGCTAATCTGGATTATTCCCAGTACTGTGAGCCAGGTGTGAACGATGTACCCGTCACCGAGGCTGAAAAAATTCAACAATTCTACAATCTCCTGATGACGTCTGTCGACGTGATTCGCAATTTCGCAGATAAAATTCCTGGGTTCACTGACTTGACAAAGGAGGACCAGGAATTACTCTTCCAATCAGCGAGTCTTGAACTCTTTGTACTGAGGCTGGCTTACCGCACTAGAGCTGATGATTCTCGATTGACATTTTGCAATGGAGTCGTATTAACGCGTGCACAATGTCAGAGAAGTTTTGGGGATTGGCTGCATGGAATTCTTGAATTCTGCCAGGCACTCCATACCCTCGATGTGGATATCAGTGCATTTGCCTGTCTCTGTGCTATCACCCTCATCACAGGTGAATAATTTTTGTATAATTAATATCATTAACGGATAATTTTATTTCTTGAATATTCTGGCAATTTTCGGTGATCGGTAAAATTTGGAAATCATCCGGAAATTTTGGAATTCATTATTTTTCAGTGAGACATGGTCTGAAGGAGCCGCATCGGGTTGAGCAGCTCCAGTCGAAAATAATATCATCTCTTCGGGATCATGTGACGTACAACGCCGAGGCCCAGCGAAAGACCAATTATTTATCCCGACTCCTTGGAAAATTACCAGAGCTCAGGAGTCTGTCAATTCAGGGTCACCAGAGGATATTCTACCTGAAAGTGGAGGATCTTGTACCAGCACCGCCCCTCATCGAGACAATGTTCGTCGGTACTTTACCATTCTAGAATGGAATTTAATACAATTATCACCCAGAATTTTGATTTATATTCATCCAGCCAAGACCTCGATTGTGATGGCTCTCGCATTAATTTCTCTTCTTGAATTCCAACAATTCCCAAAGAAAAAGAATCTCATTGGAAAAGCAGAGCAATTACAAGGATAATAATCGTAATGATCCCAATTGTCACCTCACGATTCGGATCTAGGGCTTTTTTTTTCGAATACGAGGAGAAAAATCATCGCGGGGGAATAGATGATGATGGAAAAATCAATATCGAGGTGAAACCTTTCAACATATCAGGACAAAACGAAGGGGTCTAAAGGTTACCTCAAAGATGAATTTTGTTTACCCTTTGATGTTTATAAAATACTCACAACGAGGCACGTTTTTATTGCCATTATGATTAAATAATAAATGATAATTATGTACGTGAAATTTCGTGAACCCTTCGTACCAGTCCTCATATTTACATATATGTGATTTTAGAATTTTAAGAGAATGAAATATAAAATTAAACGGCATCGTACTCGAAAGTGATGTGCACTCCAGGGTTAATGATTATTAGGTAGATTTTAAAAAGATTAAAATGAATTACCATGATATGATTTTAGTAGATTTAAAATATTTTAACGTAATTGTATAAAGATGATACCTTGGTAGGAAAAAAGAAAAAAAAAATACGTAAATTGTTTGATTTTTATTGTTAGCGATGACGATGCCGTGGCATAAAGTTACCTATTAATTTACGAGACATTAATTTTAATCAAACTAACTTAGAAAATTGATACATAAGTGAAATTTCTATTTATACGTAATTTTACGCTATTTTACCATTCACTGTTTATCTGCCGCTGTTTTCACTTATTGTCTTCACTCCTCCAATTTACAGATGTTATAATATCTATTATCTATTTTATGTCCCAGCCCCCTATCTGCCGGTCCTAATGTTGCAATTAGCATTGTCAAATCACTCACTTTTTCAACTGCATATTTACAATTTTCGTAAATAATAGTAACAACATTAAGGAAATAAATATATCGAGATGTTGAATTCTCTTAATCGTGCCTCCTCCCTAGAAATTACTGTACGATTTAATATATTTCGAGAGAAATGGGAATTACATGTGTCTTTTCTATTTGTTTTTACTCATTTTTTTTTACACCATCAAAGGTCCAGTCAGTTGGATGATTATTGAAGCATCACTCTCTAAATTAATTAATTCCCTTCAGGTGCACAATTTAAATGATTTATCTATTGCCCAAAATGCACAGAATATTTTCACTCTACGATCTAAAGATTTGTAAGAAAAAATTAGATGCATATAATTGTTGTATCACCTAGAGATTCACCAGTCATTTATAAAAGAAAAATAGATAATTATGATTTTTGGAATAACTATTTTGATGGTTGTTTTCGATTTCGAATCACACTATCCCACCACCTAATCGTACAACATAGGTAGACGAAGAATTTTTTCATAAAAAAATTGAATGAAAAATAATGAAGAAAAAAAAAAAATATGATAGAGTTGACTTTACACGAATTTGTTACTTATATTATACTGTATGAGTTACGAAGAGTTTTATGCATTCAATCGCCAATGGCCTCAAAGAATATATTAAAAAAATGGAAAAAAAAAAAGTAATTCTCGATTTATATAAAAATCCATTATTATTTTTTAATAGTGATTGGCCAGTACTGAATGAATGTGCGCATTTATCGCGGAAATTGATGAGATTTTATGAATATGAATGTATTTTTAAAGAAAAGGGAAGAGGAGGCCCCGATGCCCTTGAGCACTGAGAAAAATAACTTTTGCATAACTATTTAATTGTGAGAGAGGGAGAGATATTAAATTTTTGTGGGAGAAATTTTTATTATTTTATTATTGCTATTGTATACCTGACTATTTCGCACACGCGAGAGAAAAAAAAAACCTTTAATAAATACAGTGACGATTTATCCTGCTGCGACCTGATAAGAACATCACTCAATTATTAATTACAGTTAAATAATGACTAATGTTATTAATATGCTTAGAGGATGATCGAATCGAATTCGAGATCGAGAGATATTAGTAGAGAAGTGGTAAAAGTCCAAAATTCACGATGGATTTATGAAAAATTATCGAACAACTATTTTACCGAATTTTATCACCTCCATAAAAAGCCTCTTTATATTTTCGGCTCTAATAAACAATTAAATACAGCGATCACTTGTTGCTGAAGTCATTCCAATTTTTTTTCGTCAATAAAAGATTCTTCAGACCCCTGCAATGATCGGTGTAATTATTAACACCTCGTTACCGATAATAACGAATTAAAAAAAATGAAAGATAATTACACAATTGAAATTTTCACGAAAAAATTTTTGACGGGAAGAAAAATAAAATTGTGAATCGAAATTCTTCTGGAATCTCTCCATTTTCAAATATTCTCCGAGTAATTCCATCCTGTGGGGAGGATTTATCACTTTTTTACTGAAATCCTAGAGGAAAAATAAATCGGTGCCAGTGACATACGCAGGAACGATAATAATGCGTACCACAAAGTTGTATTAAAAATAAAAATCATGAGAAAAATAAAATTCCGTGACCTTTTTAAACACATCTTCGCGCGTAACAGAGTTTACGCTGCGCGCGTTCATCCACGAATCACTGCTGTAAAGAATCCATTATATGTTATATTAAATATAAATTAATATGAAAATATAACGACTCTGTTAGGCGCCGGTCCACAGCTTTATACAATAGTTGAAAAAAAAAATAATAATAATCGAGAGACAATTCAAATGGAAAATTGTCGGTTCGTTTCTCCCTTGTACGATATATCACCAGTGAGAAGAAATGTTTCATACATGAAGAATAGCCTACGCGTGTTTTTACAGATCCACGAAATATTTGAGATGAATTAAAAAATGAAAAGTAAGATGAGGTAAAATTAATTGGAGCGTGAAAAACTGAAGATTAATATGGCAATCGTCATGGATATATTTTATAGATGAAAAATTTGAGATTAAAAATGATATATTTATGAGAAGTAATTGATATGTGATATATAGGTGATAAGGCACGCAGAAACGCCCCTTGCAAATGCTTTATAACAAATGTATTCTACAATCGTTTCATTAAATCCGATTTAAAGTGAATTTATGTCTACATTGATTTATAGGGGATTGCGGGATAATGTGGGGATCCCCTGCCATAAAAGAGCAAGGGGTTTTTCATTTCTTGACTTTTTATCTCGATTTTCATCCTGAGGATTGACCAGAGAATTGCGGATGAGAAAATTTTCAATTTTGAATTTTTGAAATATAGCGGAAATAACCGAGATATTCCCGCCATGACTCATGAATACCGATTGCCTAAAAATTGAATAAATGGACTCATGAAGGCGCGAGTTATGGACCTAGTGATTATTCAAAATGATAAGCGTCTATTTAAAATAAAATTTGGCGGGATATTGTCTGGCCTGCGGTGTGTTTGAATTTCCCGCCTCGCGTATGAAAGCATGACAATCGTGTCGACCAATGGGGTGTCATCCTGGACATCCTGGAAGAGTATGACGAATATGGCGCTGGACCTCACTGTCAAGGTACACCCTGTGGTGTTATTTCAGATTGTAGATGCTTACGAGCGGCGTAATTCAGACTCCCAGAGAGTCATAGGTACACTCCTAGGTAAGCCTCTGAAAATATCCAAAAATAATGGAGTAAATCTCCCCATAAACACATTATTTACCCAAAAATGTGGTCACCTAACCTGAAAATAATTCTTACCATGGCGCAGGTACTGCTGAAAAGGGGATCGTGGAAGTGACAAATTGTTTCTGCGTCCCCCACAAGGAGTACGATGACCAGGTCGAGGCTGAGCTCAGTTACGCCATGGATCTCTATGATCTCAACCACAGAGTCAATGCACAGGAGAATATCGTGGGCTGGTGGGCAACTGGAAAAGAAGTTACCACACACTCATCGGTTATTCATGAGTATTATGCCAGAGAGTGCAATAATCCGGTGCACTTGACTGTTGATACAACTCTTATAAATACAACGAGGATGGGAATCAAGGCTTACGTTTGTGTACAGCTCGGAGTGCCCAATGGCAAGCAAGGATGCATGTTCACACCTACCAAAGTTCAGGTAAAATTTTCACAGCTTTCATTTGAACATCAAATAATTCCCTGCGACAATCGTATTGAATAGTGAAGTTGAATTTGTCTGTGTAATTGATTATCATTGAATATTTTTATTTAATGCTGCAGGTGACATCTTATGAACCTGAAATAACTGGACTTCAGCTCTGCCAAAAGACTCAATCACTGCCAGGAGGACCAAAAACTGGTGGGACTGTCGAGCCAATGATGGATCTCGCTCAAATAGCTGAGGCCAGCTCCAAATTATCTGCTATGCTGGATCAAGTTCTCATCTACGTTGACGACGTTCTAGCTGGTAAACAACCACCGGATAACCAAGTTGGCAGGGCCCTCTTGGACATGGTACACTCAGTGCCTAAAATGACGAGTGATCAGTTCGATGAAATGTTCAACAGCAACGTCAAGGATTTGCTGATGGTTGTTGCATTGTCACAGTTGATCAAAACTCAACTTCAATTGAACGAAAAACTTACGCTTCTTACTACACTGTAACCAATTCGTCGAACTTTTTCACCTGTCTTGTATTTTTTTTTTATTACAGGATTCTTGTATTGAATGAAGCAGAAATAAATTCCAGTAATTAATTTAATTGGTGCATTCAGACTGGAATAATTCAAGGTTCCATTAATAATTTACTTACATTTATTTAAAAATAAATTCGTATAAATTATGCGTTTTGAGTAAATACAGAAGAAAGCCGAATAAAAAAAATTCATCAAGAATACAAAAAATATATTAATTCGAGGAAAAATTTCATGTGCCAATATCCCCCACTGATTCTTTTATTACCATTAAATTTAAATTCCAGAACTAGATCCCTCTTTTTTATTATACAAAAGACTAGCCCAGTCGGGCACTCGATCATCCTTCAGATAATTCTCTTTCAAAATACACCTGGAAGGTAGATCAGCTATTCCAAAAATCGCCCCTCCCAACCAGACAGTGTAATTCGGTTTACAAGGGGGCGTATGAAACTTAAAATTTCTGCTCTTCAATTTTTCGCAATACAAATTACTCGATGCAATAGAAATTAACTCTGACTTCAATCGAGCTGTAAACCCCTTTGTCATAACAGTTCCACCCACCAGAAGAATATTCTCTGCCAACTGTTGTCTCATATCGATGGGACACTGAAAGAGATAAAAAATAATCAACTGCCAATTGATATTGATATTGTCAGTGCAATACTGAGGCATTCCAAGAACCGAATTAATACCTTCACTAGTGAATCGAGGATCATTGTTGGAATTGATAGATTATCGTTATCCCTTTCCCACAATAATTCAAAAGCTTTCTCCCGTATGTGCCCAGGAATGGTAATGGTCATTAATCCTGGATATTTGACAGAAGGGGGTGGAACTGGGGGTTCTTGACTCTCCAGTTTCCTGGAGCGCTCGATACTCGTAACAAAACAAGTTCGCACTTTAATATCTTCAATGAGTTCTTCGTTGAAATCAACCTCTGGTACTGATTCTCTGAAAAGCTCCAGCATTCGACTGCAAATTATGTTCAAATGTAAATTTAGAGTCACAGAAATGATAACCGTACTAAATAATGTCCACTGATTGCAATTACTTATGAACAGCTTCAGCTGCCAGTGGCAGGCTCTGCCAGGCTTTCAACACAGGTACCCCCTTGTAGACAGGAATCAGAGTAGCATCCTGATACCCCACATCCAGAACCAGAGCTGTATCCCATCCAAGAGTGCTGATTGTCACCAAATGACTCGGTAGAAGCATCAAAGAGGCGATCTCAAAATGTTTAAACAAAACTTTTGCCAGAGTATCTCGAAATTTCGTAGGAGTCAAGAGACTCTCCAGTACAACAAGCTTCTTATCCTTCGGGGTTATCACAACATGTCTGTGGAATATATTCACTTTACCAATTTTTCAACGAAAACGACAAAATTGATGGAAAAATCGGGATATTTCTTACTTGAAGAAAATCGCATGGAGAAACTCAACGAGTAGTTGATACAGATCATCGACACTGTTGTATTTAAAAATCGGACGAATTTTCTTGGTTTCTGTACATTTTATCTCGGTTTTTGTTATTCCTCTGGGTGTAGCCTCACCTGCGTATCCAAATCTCGAAGAAAAAAACACAATAAAGAATAAATCGAGATTATAACAGGGTTAAACATACTTGGTATAAGCTGCTCCAATATCCAAAACAACGACTTGCTTCTCCAGAAGACAGCGAACATTTTCGTAAGGCCTCGACACTTTCCCAGACATATTTATCAATACCTAATATGTAATAATGACAATGTACCTTGAGGAGGAAATTATTTGACAATTATTACTCCAGTTATATTATTATCTCGATGGGAAACGTCAAAGTCGAGATGTAAAACAGTAGTCTACTTGACCAGCCATCTGTACATGTTGAATTATTGCTCCAAGTGATTTATTTATGACCTCGAACTCCTCGAAAATCAGTAAAAATGAATTTTTCAACAATGCAACAGCCAAATCACTCAATGCCGGACGGAGAGTTCAATTACTATTATTTGAGAAAATTAGAATTCCCACATTGTGCGAAAGAAGCTCTGATTGCAGTAGGTGAGTAGAGGTTATGAAATTCATTTTAAAAAATGGAATAATTGGCAATTCATGCGATAATTGATCTTCCAGCGAAAATGCCAAGAGCCGCTAATTCAACAGCTTACAGACAAATTCAACTTCAAACCGAATTGATAAATGAATTTGTTTTCGGTGAAATTGAAAAATTGAAGCAGCAGAAGAAGACTCGAGCCCTCCAGGAATTCCAGTTGATCGAAGTTCTGAGTGAATTTTTCAGAAATCCAGATCACAGTGCAGCTGTGAGAAATGCAATTTTTCTGCTTCTGTTTCCAGCTGAATATCCTAGATACGAAATTTTAGGTAATTTGGTGTCAATGGCGATTGCCACACAGAATCGAGAGGTGTTGGACTCTTCGGGGATGTGGATACAGCAGCTGGGATCAACCTCAGCCCAGAGCGTTGATTTAGCAAAGCACATTCTCGACGATTACTTCGTGTACACACCGAATTCCATTAATAAATTGAATAAACTACCAGTTCTGGTGCCTCATTTCACCGCCAATCTGCTCACAGCTATTGGAGAAGTCTACAAACTCGAGGATCCACCGAATAAATTATTGAAACTTGCTGGAGACTGGATAGACGATAATCCAGGACTCCTGGCGACTCCACTGATGGACAATCCAGCGTTGCCTCTGGGGGGCATTCCCATGACACCCATTACACCCATCGCAGGACTTTTCAGATGGTGTATATTGAGTCCAGCTCGATCAAAACCAGACAATGCAGATACTATAGTAATAGACGAACGAGATCAATTTTATTCGAAGATCCAGCAGCTACTGATGGACGCTGTTTTGAGATTAAAGAACAGTGGAAGCAATAAACACGCCATTTCCGCTCAACATTTGGCGCAAACGACTAGAGCTTTGACAACATTATTAGAAGAGCCTGAAACCGTTGAAAATAAACCGCGGAGAGATCTGGGTATGGAGAGATTAGCGCAGGCAGTCAGTACCGCAATGTCTGCTAATTGTATTTATGGAAACAAACGTAAGAATTAATCTCTAATTATTATTCACAGCATCGCTAATTGTTTTGTACTAATTATTTTTATTCCAGAGGAATTACTGGCTCTTCTACAACCCCTTGCATGCAGACACTTCCTCATCGAGTGGACATTAATAACGTACGGGAGCAAAGGAGCTGTAGTATAACAAATATTTTAATACATTATATATTTTTGTACAAAAAAACTCTACAATATTCATCCGAAGGGTTTAAAAGTCCTCTTTGTTTTTAATTGCTGCAGTTTCTGCTTATCCATTTCAAATTTCTTCCGCAGTTGCACCAGATCTGAACAGAAATATCATAAAAATAGTCAGCGATGGCATAAAATCGTCCCAGAAATTATCCCGAAACATTTAGAATTGAAAAAAACTACGATAATGGTATGGAATTAATTTAATCTCGAATACTCACGTTGTTTTTTAGATTCTCTAATTTGAAAAGTATAAAAATTGAGCAACTCCTTCTTTTTACTCTTCATCTGCTCTTTCTGCTGGACTTTATCAATCGTCGACTCCTTTCTACTGGGAGCGAATTGTCCTCTCTTCTTTTTACTAGACACCGTGACCCATCCATCAGCATCTTCTTGAGTATTTTCAGCAGCCAAACGTTTCTCGATCCTTTTATCGTAATTCGACATGTACTTGGCTATTTCTTCTTTCAGGGTATTTTCGGAGATATTCGCCTCTTTATTATATTCTCTGCACCATTTTACTAAGCCCAGGGGATTTTTGGGGGTTTCCTCGGGTTCTAGGACTACTGTAAAATCCTGTCCCAAGGAGAGGGCCTTCTCCAGTGAAGATATTTTCGCGAAGACTATGTAGCCTGTTTTGAAACCATTTTGGGAGCTTTCAAGGGCTGGATGTAAGCTCACATTATTCACCCCTCCGCAGTGCCTTGTAAATATATTCTTCAGAGAATCTTTGCTGACGTAAGGGGGAATGTTCAGGATGAATAATGTACGTCCTTTTGGGTGTCCTGGTTCCTGTTTTCTCACGGAATGTTCTTTAATGAATAATTGGTGCTTGTCGGATGTGTCAATATCATATTTCAACCACAAACCTGCGAGTAGAAAAGTCAAATATTAAAAAATCCAAATAGAGTCTTGTTTTAAACAAAAAATTGTTTGGATAAACAAAAAAAAAGTTTTGCAACTGGAAAAGAAGCTTTGAACATTGAAGTTCTTAAGAACTTACTCTTGAAGTTGCCAGGAATTTTATCCTGTGGGACCATCATACACTCAAATATTTCCACCCTTATTCTGGATGGAAAAATATAAATAATTAGAAAGTAAATAAAACACTGACACGTGCAGGTTGACTAAAGTAGAGGCTGAGTTCTGGGGGTGGAGTGACCCCAGCGGCATCGTAGTACTGCACCAGAAGAGAGGGAGGGCGCCACACGCCCTGCTGGGGTGAATTTTATTTTCTGCGGAGTGAATGCTTTTTGTTTTTTATTTGTTTAACTGAAATTTAGCCGACTGTAAAACGAGCGGAAGGGGGAAGCCACATCTTGTGGAATTTCAAATGAAAAAAAATATTCAATGCATTGAAGATATACCACTAATGAAATTATATTTTTAGAGGAGCGCGTTGTCCTAGCGGTAACGTGCTCGACTGGCACGCCAGCGGCCTGGGTTCAATCCCGGCTTAATTCATTTTTTTTTTTTCAAAATAATTCCAATTTTTTTTTTTGTTAATTGCAAATCAATTGAAATATCGTTTAAAAACTGAATATTTGAAAATTGAGAAGATATCCCGTGAAATTGAACAATTTGACATTTTTAAAAACGAAACTTTTGCAATATATATACTCCTAATGAAATTTTATTACTGCAGTAGCGCGTTGGCCTAGTGGTAACGTGCTTGCCTACCACGCCGACGGCCCGGGTTCGATCCCGCCGTCATTCATTTTTTTTTTTCTAAATATAATACTTAAAACTCGAATAGATATCCAGTGAAATGGAAAAATTCGAAATTTTTGAAAAAGTATCAGGGGAACATGAACATCGAGGAGCTATTCACTGAAATTTTCACTGAAAGTGAAAATTTCGAAATTTTTATAAAAGTATTAGGATAACATGACAATCGAGGAGTTATTCACTGAAATTTTCACTGGAAGTGAAAAATTCGAAATTCTTGTAAAAGTATCAGGGGAACATGACAAGCGAAGAGCTATTCACTGAAATTTTCACTGAAAGTGAAAAATTCGAAATTTTTAGAAAAGTATCAGGGTAACATGACAATCGAGGAGCTATTCACTGAAATTTTCACTGAAAGTGAAAAATTCGAAATTTTAGAAAGAGTATCAGGGGAACATGACAATCGAGGAGCTCTTCACTGAAATTTTCACTGAAAGTGAAAAATTCGAAATTTTTGTCAAAGTATCAGGAGAACATGATAATCGAAGAGCTATTCACTGAAATTTTCACTGAAGGTGAAACATTCGGAATTTTTGTAAAAGTATCAGGGGAACATGACAATCAAGGAGCTATTCACTGAAATTTTCACTGCAAATGAAAAATTTGAAATTTTTGTAAAAGTATCAGGGGAACATGACAATCGAGGAGCTATTCAGTTTTTAACCAATATTTCGATTTATTAGTCAGTTACAAAAGAAAAAATTGAAATTATTTAAAAAAAAAAATGAATGACGGCGGGATCGAACCCGGGCCGTCGGCGTGGTAGGCAAGCACGTTACCACTAGGATAACGCGCTATTGCAATAATAAAATTTCATTAGGAGTATATATATTGCAAAAGTTTCGTTTTTAAAAATGTCAAATTGTTCAATTTCACGGGATATCTTCTCAATTTTCAAATATTCAGTTTTTAAACGATATTTCAATTGATTTGCAATTAACAAAAAAAAAAATTGGAATTATTTTGAAAAAAAAAAAATGAATTAAGCCGGGATTGAACCCGGGCCGCTAGCGTGCCAGTAGAGCACGTTACCGCTAGGACAACGCGCTCCTTTAAAAATATAATTTCATTAGTGGTATATCTTCAATGCATTGAATATTTTTTTTCATTTAAAATTTCACAAGATGTGGCTTCCCCCTTCCGCTCGTTCTACAGCCGGCTAAATTTCAGTTAAACAAATAAAAAACAAAAAGCATTCATGTCGCAGAAAATAAAATTCACCCTGGCGACTTGATGAACACCCCAGCATTGCGTGTTGCGCCCGCCCTCTCTGGGGGTGCAGTACTACGAAAAAAATGCAGCGCCATCTTAAAAATTCCCGCGCTTTTTACCGAACATTTAAATGGTCATAACAGCGCTTCTGGAAATATGTCGCTCAAATTAATATTATAAATTATTCCTTTCTGAATCGTATAATTAATACACAAAATTGGTTTAATGTACGAATAAAATAAAAGATTAAAACCCTTTAATGACGTCAGTTTCCAGAATACAATAAAAGCTCAAAGTCCCAGCAATTCATCACTCGTAATACATGCATTAACTCTTTGTACCCACACCTCAATTACATAAAACAACGGTATGGCAACACAATCCAATCACAATAAAAAACGTGCGTACGTAGCAAATTACAAAGTATCAACAGACATCTTCCAAACAAACGTACAACCGACGTGTCATTAAAAAAATTCCGAATGACTGAAAAATCAATGAACAAAAAAAAATACGCATTGACAAAAATGCATCCTAAACAGAGACTGCTGGATTTTCTGAAAGCTGAAAAATTATTGACCACCAGGTTCCATTTTTATTTCATTATGACAAGTGCGAAAACGAGGGATTCAGTTGAAAAAATTGACGTTAACCTCACGATCGATATATCGTTAATTAATTCATGAAGTGATGAGTTGCTTAAACAGCTGTGGGTGGGGGGTGAGAGAGGGTTATGATGAAAAATAGAAACCGGTCTTGGTGTTTCCGGTGTAATGACTGGTGCACAACAGTCAAATCCCAGTAGCACATACAATTCACACAAGGAAACAACGATCACGTGTCTGTGAATCGAGTTAACTAAAAAGCCACAACCGTCAGTTGAACAATAACGCATCACAGAGTCGTATGAGGCATTGAGGTGAGTCAATTTCCTCCATCAACTACCCATTCATCAGATCCAAAAAGCAATCATTAAATATTCATTACAGGGGTTGCAGCAGATAAACGTCAGACATTTGATTATCCATTGACACTATTGCCTATTACCTATCGATATTCATGAATGAACTTCGATATTTCAGTCGACTATTTCCTCATGTTAGTGTTTGTTTATTTATTCCTCTTTTTTTCACTGAGACAACAACTTGACATCTTCGTAATAATTTCAGTTGTATTCTGGATTACATGATCTTGAAGATTTTCAAGGTTGACCCAAATTGTTCCAGCAATTACAAGCACTTTTGTAATTGCAAGTTTTCCTTGTACTCGTCTACCTAATCATTATTATCTGCTAAAGTCCATTGGGGAGATGAACGTTTCTGTCTACCTAGTTTTGTGTGTGTAAATCCACGGAATATTTACTCATTCTTTATGTAACTTATTCTCTGACAATTGAGACACTCCGTTCGAGGGATTATGTAAGGAATTATCTGCCCTTACGTTAGAACTAGAATTTCTTATCTGGATTAGTTTAAAAGTTTAATCACTGTTTTTCATCGGTACCTCGTACGGAAGCAATCATTATCAGTGCTCTCTATCACTTTCAACAGATAACTGCAAATAGCAAGTTGATTTCAATAGATATAAACTCTTATGCGAGACTATGTGATATCTTATCACTGAGATAGATTTCGAAGGTGTCAACAATTTTGGTTTTTCCCTCTTTTCCCTGTTACACCTCATTTTTGTTATTCATTCAATTTTTTATAAACATTCGAATACTTTAATGACTACTAGATTACTAGATAATATTCAATATGTGATATTCGTATATGAATTTTCGTTATTTGTCCTTTTTTTTATTATTATTATACATTAATTCATGTAACAGCAGAAATTTTCAAAGAGCCACAAATAATTCACTGTATTCTGTCGACTTCTAGTGGAATAGCTCCCCTCAATATTATTTTATCACTGCAATTTTAATGACTTCGCTTCCCGTGTCAAGAACATTCACTCGAATGATAAAATATAAACACAAATAAAATTCACAGTGAATTCACGGATACCGATTAAATGACAAACGAATTCCAGCCCAATGATTACCCTTGTAGTACCATTGATTTTTTTTTTCTCGTCCTTGGGAGACTAGAATTAAATGTTTATTCGTGAGACATGGAAAATGGATCAGGTTTACACACCACTCGAGAGTCATATTGTTCAAATATTAATTGCCATTGAGGCCCAATGACTAATTACTATTTTTTTATCCTCCATATTTTTTTCATTGTTCCGCGAAATTTCTAGATAGATGACTTGGATATATCGGAGGTTCTCTCACTGGATTTATATCTACACTTCGATATCAGAAAGATATGCCCTCGTGTTAATATCATTGTGTGGTTGGTCGCCAGTAGTCATCGCCCATCTGTTATTCAGTTCGGGTCTCCAAGTCCCAGCAGCACGTATTATTTTCTAAGTAACGTGTTGGCAATTAGACTGAACTGTCACGACTCATTACAGCTAATTGATCTGAGAGCAGAAGTTTCATTCCCACTTTAATCGGCAGTTAAGTTCTGCTTTCATCAGACTCAGATACCATTTTTTTTTCTCTATTGGCAGATGCTCGTTGTTATCTTCGTGTGGTTTTAATAATTGGAATAATAATTATTCCGATTGAATTATGGATGGAAAGGACGCTACGGAGAAGAGAAGAAATCCGAGGGAGAAGGCCAATCCATTGAGTGCTCTTACGTTTGCGTGAGTTTATTGATTAAACAAATTTGTCATTGCCATTGATTCTCGTTTCGAATAAATTATCACTGTCTGGTCTTTTTGTTTGAGCTATCGCATGGACAATATGTCTTTAGGCTTTGTTTTTCCAGTGATGCAGTAGTTGAATAAACTGTAATCAATTCAATATAACGCATTCTCAACTGCAAATTTATCTCGACTTTAGCTGTGGATGCCAAGACATTTTTTTATTATTAAATCCTGGGAATTTATCTTGACATTTTCCTCTAGTCAGTCGTTAGCAAGATATTTCAATGAATAATGACGCTGTATTGACGATGAGGAAAGATCATGGCGGATAATGAATAAGTGGAATCTACAAATATATCTTGATTTGTAAATTATTTATATTCTCAGGTGGATATTAAAAACATTTTACGTGGGTTACAAGCGGGACCTTGAGATCGATGATCTCACGGAGCCATTGAAAGAGCACAAAAGTAGTTACTTGGGTGATAAAATATCCGCAGCATGGGAGACAGAATTAAATCGTTTCAATCAACAACAGGAGAAAGCAAAACAAAAAGGAAAAAAATCAAATGACAAGAAGAAAACACCGAGTTTAAATCGGGTCTTGATTAAAGTGTTTGGATTGAAAGTTGCGCTCTATGGTGTTGCCTTGGCGATTATGGAAATAGTCCTGAGGTGAGTCATTCTTCATTATCAAATAAATCAAAATTTCAATAGATAATTTCAATAGAAAATCCACTTGATTATCGACTGTGTAAATTTAATTCTACGTTTTCCCAGATTAATGCAACCGATTTTTCTCGGTATGCTCATCAGTTATTATCGACCCTTCAATGCCCCGTATGTGCCGATTCATGCGCCCCAGATTCTCGGTGATGCCCATATCAGGAAAAATGAAGAGATCAAATCGTCGTTAAGTCCCATTGAGAGTGATCAGCTTGGTCAATTCCCTTAGATCATTGTAGTTCGTTATGCACTTCTTTTCTCTAACGATAACACCGAGAGAAATATTTTCGTACTACCACTAGTGGTATCTACAAAATTTAGAATAATTATTCAATTCATCACTTACAGATTTTCTCGACCCACATTTCACCCCTAAATTACACAGAGGAAGTGTAATTTTTATTGAATATCTCTCTCTCTGTGTGTATTTCTTCCTTATAGGCCGTGTTTTATTTGAACACTAATAAAGATTCTAGATGAGTAGTAAAAACAATGATAAGAAGTGGGTAAAGCGATAAAAAACCATTTTGGGACCTATTTCCAAGGTGGAAAAATATTTCCGTAATGAGTGCATCGATGGAAAACCTTTGACAATCATTTTTCGGTCTTTAGAACATCTTGGTGGAGATTTTATTGAGATAATTGAATTATTTATTGAGTAGAAAAAAAACTTTTTGCACGTTCATTTCACTTCAAACGAGATGGCTTGTCTCAAACTACTTTATCGCACCTCTTCACTTCTGAAATCAATTAACTGATAAAAACTCCAAAGGAAAACTGTCTTTACTAGCGAACTGATAACATATAATTATTGAAATCCGAACATTCCAATGATATAATATTATTTTAATGACGACTAATTCACTGGTCAGAAATTACATTCTATAAAAAAAAGACAATTATCATTTTGAGTTAATGAGTAACGACATGATAAGCACAATCAGTATCGGACAAATAAAATATGATCGTTCATTTATTTTCCTTAAAATCCAAGTACACACAGAAAAATGGAAAATTTCTCGATCAAAAATTTACAGGATAAATTTCATTATCTTGTTTTACTCCGATTTGCCACTTCACTTTTGAATCCAATCGACTGATAAATTCTTCTTACATAATCTTTCAAATATTACATTCCTGTACTAAATAAGTATTAACAAGGGATTAGTGAATATTGAACATCTCTCGTTAGCGATAAAATTGCCATCGATAAAGACTCATTGGAATTTTTATCTCCACCCATTCCCCAAGCAATTAGCTAATTAATCCCATTAAAAAAAACCATGTCACGTTTTTCGCCAGCTTTTTTCATCGTCAGTATTTTTTTTATTTAATTATTTAAAATTCAAATGAATTATATAAAATTTCAAAACAGTGAAAATTGTGTCACTTGTGTCAGGTGAATTTTTCCCGATATCGATTGAATTTAATTGAAAACAAAAAACATAAATTATTGATAACTTTTTTTTGGATATTTAAGATTCTTTGAAGATGTCGATTTTAAGTGTCAAATGATAAACACCCCGTACGTGTGAGCTGAGGCCATATAGATTAGTGAGATATAAAAAAGTCACGTCGGCCATACATCACTAATTGAATTTTTATCGATTACTCCTAACATTGACCGAGTTTTCCTCAATGAAATACCTAGACACACCATACAAATTTATTTTTAATTATTCAAGAAAACTTCCTGCAAACAGCAACGAGTTCTTTTCTCAATATTCCCTGGTATTGTTTTACCACTTTACCCATGGTTGAATATCATTCTATTCTAGAGAGAATTTGTAGGCCTTCGGAGACTCACTCTGCATTTTTAACAGAATGATGAAATCCACAGGGTTCTCCAGCCACTCGCCCTGGGTAGACTCCTGAGGTACTACTCAACGGACAACGTGACAAAAACAGAAGCTTATCTCTACGCGAGTGGAGTAATTCTCTGTTCAGCAGTGAATATATTCGTGGTGCATCCGTACATGATGGCAATTCTCCACATGGGTATGAAGATGCGAGTGGCGTGCTGCTCCCTGATCTACAGAAAAGCTCTGAAGCTCTCGAGAACAGCCTTGGGAGAGACAACGGTTGGTCAAGCGGTGAATCTTCTGTCAAACGACGTCAACAGGTTCGACGTGGCAATAATCTTCTTGCACTATCTCTGGATTGGACCCCTGGAGACCGCCATAATCACGTACTTCATGTACCAAGAGGTCAACATCTCAGCGGTAATTGGTGTTGCGTCTTTACTCATGTTCATTCCCCTTCAGGGATGGTTGGGAAAGAAATCCTCAGTCCTCCGTTTGCGCACAGCCATCAGAACAGACGAGCGTGTTCGTCTGACGAATGAAATCATCTCTGGAATCCAAGCCATTAAAATGTACACCTGGGAGCATCCATTCAGTGCCTTAATCGAAAATGCCAGAAAACGAGAGATCAAAGTCATTCGAGCAACTTCATATATCAGAGGAGTCGTCATGTCCTTCATCATCTTCACTACGAGATCGTCACTCTTCTTGACGATCTTATCGTACATTCTTCTCAGTCCTGACAATCAGATCAACGCCGAGAAAATCTTCATGATCACTGCTTACTACAATATATTGAGACAAACTATGACTGTGTTCTTTCCACAGGGAATAACACAGATGGCTGAGGCTGCTGTATCCATAAGACGTCTCCAGGAGTTCCTCATGTATGATGAAGTCTCTACTTATAAGACTGAACAGGATAAAGATATTTTTGAAAATTATACACCATCGAAACAAGCGAATGGTACCGTCGACACTAAAATTGATGACGAGAAGATGGGATCGATCGTTCTGCAAAATGTGAGTGCAAGGTGGGCAGGGAGTGAACATGACGACACATTAGAAGATATAAATATCGATATTCAGCCAGGTAGATTGGTTGCTGTGGTTGGACAAGTGGGCGCTGGTAAATCGTCTCTTCTGAATGTTATCCTGAAGGAATTGAATATCAGTAAAGGAAGCATAGATGTTCAGGGGAGCATGGCGTATGCCAGCCAGGAGCCATGGCTCTTTGCTGGATCTGTCAGGACGAATATACTTTTTGGCAGGAAGATGGAGCAGAAGCGGTACGATCAAGTGGTCAAGGTTTGCCAATTGAAGAGGGACTTTTCATTACTCCCTTACGGTGATAAAACGATTGTGGGTGAGCGAGGAATTAGTTTGTCCGGTGGTCAGAGAGCTAGAATCAATCTGGCTAGAGCAGTTTATGCTAATGCACCGATTTATCTGTTCGATGATCCTCTCAGTGCTGTCGATGCTCATGTGGGTAAACACATGTTTGAAGAGTGCATTGAAAAATATTTACGAGGAAAAACGAGAATTCTGGTGACACATCAAATTCAATTCCTCAGAAATGTCGAGAAGATATACGTTATGAGGGATGGAAGGATCGAGGCTGAAGGAACGTACGACGAATTGGGTGTTCGTGGTATTGATTTTGGACGATTGCTGGAGAATCCTGCTCCTCAGACTGAGGAGAGTACATCAGCGACAGCAAGCAGAAGTACATCCAGACGTACCAGTGTTACTTCTACATCATCAGTACTGACGAATGATAATTCAAGGACACAAGCTGAGCCTGATGAGATCGCTGAGATGAGAACAAAGGGCAGTATTGGAGGACACATCTATGCATCTTATTTCACAGCTGGTGGAAACTGGTTCATTGCCATGATAATATTTATTCTGTGTGCTGGGGCACAATTGGCTGCCAGTGGTGGTGATTATTTCATCGCTTTCTGGGTGAATCTCGAGGAGGAAGATCAGAAATACAGAAGCTCGAATGAGACTATCTTGACTAAGAACGAAGCAGGAACAAATTCAACTGAATTCAGTGGTTATGAGAGAATTTTTCAAAGGGACACGTGCGTCTATATATTCTCAGGACTGACTGTTGCGACGATAACAATAACTCTTGTTCGATCATTCGCCTTCTTCGAGTATTGCATGAAGGCCTCGCAGAAGCTGCACGATAAAATGTTCAGGAGCATCAGTAGAGCCACTATGAGATTTTTTAATACGAATACCTCCGGCAGAGTTTTGAATCGTTTCTCCAAGGACATGGGGGCAATTGATGAATTATTACCAATGGCGTTAATCGATTGTGTACAGATTGGACTGGCTCTTCTGGGAATTGTTGTGGTTGTTGGAGTGGCTAATCCTTGGCTCATGATTCCCACTGCGATTATTGGAGTTATTTTCTATTTTTTGAGGGTGATCTATTTAGGGACCAGTAGAAGTGTTAAAAGACTCGAGGGAATCACTAGGTCTCCGGTGTTCAGTCATCTCAATGCAACTCTTCAGGGACTGGCAACCATCAGAGCATTTGAAGCTGAAACTGTTCTCACGAAAGAGTTTGATCATCATCAGGATCTCCATTCCTCTGCATGGTACATGTTCATCGCCTCCTCCAGGGCTTTTGGATTCTGGCTGGATATATTCTGTCTCATTTATATTGCACTGGTGACCTTGAGCTTTTTGGTACTGCCTGATAGCGCTGATAACACTGAGGGGGGAAATGTGGGGCTGGCAATCACCCAGAGCATTGGATTAACTGGAATGTTTCAGTGGGGAATGAGGCAGAGTGCTGAATTGGAAAATCAAATGACTTCCGTTGAGAGAGTGCTGGAGTACACGAATTTAGAGAGTGAACCTGCGTTGGAGAGCATTCCTGATAAAAAACCGGATGAGAATTGGCCACAGGAGGGAAAGATTCACTTTAGAAATGTTTATCTTTCTTATGCACCTGGAGAGCCACCAGTACTTAAAAATCTCAATTTTGAAATCAAGAAGAAGGAGAAAGTGGGAATTGTGGGGAGAACTGGCGCTGGAAAGTCATCCCTCATTTCTGCATTATTCAGGCTGGCGGATATCGAGGGAGGAATTATTATTGATGGAGTGGAGACATCGGAAATTGGCCTTCACGATCTTAGATCGAAGATCAGTATAATTCCTCAGGAGCCCTTCTTGTTCTCAGGTACTTTGAGGAGAAATCTTGATCCTTTTGATATGTATTCTGATAATTTACTCTGGGCTGCCCTTGAGGATGTCGAATTGAAGGAGATGGGACTGACAGCTCATATCAACGAAGGTGGAAGCAATCTGAGTGTTGGACAGAGACAGCTGGTCTGTCTCGCTCGTGCTATTGTGAAGAATAATCGAATTTTGGTGCTTGATGAGGCAACGGCTAATGTAGATCCTCGGACTGATGAGTTGATTCAGAAGACTATTAGGAGTAAATTTGCCGAGTGCACTGTACTCACCATTGCTCACCGGCTCAACACTGTGATGGATAGCGATAGAATTTTGTTGATGGATGCTGGACAAGTTATGGAATTTGATCATCCTCATATTCTTCTACAAAATGAAACTGGTTATTTATCGAGTATGGTTAAAGAAACTGGAAAAATGATGGAGGATATTTTGACAGGCATTGCCAAACAGAATTATGAGAATCGCCAACCAGCCACATCGCTGTAATTTCCGAGGGAAAGACGTATTTTTCAAAATCATAGCTGATTATGTTATTTCTGTTGCCTCTGAGCGTGAGTGCCTTAGAAAGCGCCTTAACATTAATAGCGATCGATTATTTGCAGACATTGATTATCGTTATCAAGGTAAACGTGCCGTTTTATCGATTGGGGATAGCCGATATTCTCTCTGCGGTCTTTATCGTCAATTGTCGAGTGATATTAACGCACATTGTCAAAACAACAGACGACCCGGACAGATAACGCAACCTGAGAATGAGGTAATCACGGAAAGCAAAAAAAAAAACATGCAGTATTATTTTATTTAATCTTTCGAAATGTGAATGGAGCTGATGTCGGTCAATCATTTTTTCGTTTCTCAAATTTTGAGGATGGAGGATAAGAGAGCAAGTCGAACGTTCGAGATTATTCTTCAAAGTATTTTTATTGTTATCATTCCAAATAATTTGTCGAATTCTGTAGCGAAATCGCTGCAAGAGATAAAAAAAGATTGAATTTTTTCATCTAATGTTAATGTAATATTTTAATTTTTATGTATTGTAATTGTTCCAATGTAATTGGTTTCATTATTTGAATCGTACTTTGTTGTCACTCTCCATCTGCAAGAATTTGAGATGTTCACTCAAAAAAGTACTTAAAAACAAAAAATCAATTAGTTTGGCTGGAACTCCTCCTTTGAGTGCTTTAGACACTTGGAGACAAGTCTTACTAGACAAAAGCCTTCCAACTTTATCTACTTAATCAACTGTCAATGTTACTCACTTAATTTTCAAAACGTCTCCGACGAGTCGGAAGAACCGGAAGACGTTGGGGCAATATTCATGGAGATCACGTATTAAACATTTTGTTCAGTTATTTTCTATAGGAATTCTGCCTGCTGAGGGGTCAATAAAACGCTAGATTATTCCTGAAGAAAGTTTTACCAGAACAATGAAGAATAAATCGTAAAGCTCCAGTGCTACCCCTTTTTTTCATGTTTGTTCATTTAATGAAACAATTTCCGCTGGATTTGTAATTTTCCATGGACCTCTTGTTCAAGTTCTTCACACGACTAGAGTAATTATCGAGAAATTGTTGATGCATGAGTTTATTACGGAGAATCAAAGGAAATGAAAATTGTAACAGTCGAACCCATCGTTACTTACATAACGTGTACATAAAAATTTTTTCGATACATCATGTAAAGTATTTTATAGAGATTTTATTGAAAAGCAATACTGCATAAGTGGAGGTCTATTTTTCTATGCTTAATTTTTACTCCAGTCTGTCATTTTAAATGAGTAAATTGATGTCCATTGCGCTGCCATTTCTATTGTCAATATTGAGAGTTAATTAACGTATTGGTGCTATTTTGTAATGAAAATAATGTCACGACCAGTGGCCGACGAAATGGGAAAGCACATTGGGATACTTCGTACAACTTTCTGTGATCCTGTTATACAACGCCCATTCGCTTCATAATAATCGCCAAAGTTGCATAGTGTGCTACCATGTTTATGTCAATATATTGTAATATTAATTTATGATTAGGAATCACTGTAATAATTATGATTGCATGTTTTGCAAGAAGTGAAGTGTAAAAATGTAATTTTTTTATGAGAAATATTGATTGTTCATTGTAGGAGTATTAAATAAATAACTTCAATTGATTGATTTGCATTTATTTCAGATGTTTTTTTGTTCATTTGATGTATCAATGGAATTTTAATGATGATTTCTCAAATGATCTGGCTGGAGAAAATGATGGGAAGATGTCACGTTAGATTAATCCGAATTAATTCTTAAGATGAGTCATCTATTCACGTAATTGTGGCTATGACCTGTAATACAATAAGAGTTGAATTGTAATTATCTCGTCAGCTTCCATGAAATTATTTTTTTTTAATCTTTTAATTAGTAAAAAATCCAGAGATAATTTCACAACTCGATTCTATTTGCGATGTTTTACGACTTTGCCATTGGATTCGCAATGACAATATTTGTGGAAGGAATCAAAACGGGGGATCAATGAAATTAAATTGAGATTATATCAAACAACAGAAGATTTGTCACAGCAAAGATCATAAAAAAGAGAAAGAAACATCGTAAATAGAATAAATTAATAAGATTCATATTTGGAGAAAATTCAATTCAACCAATTTTTTTTTTCAAATTATTTTGGGCGAGAAATTATTTTGGAGGTAAAAATGAATAAAAAAAGGATTGTATAAAAAACATGAAATTTTATTCTGAACATCATAAAAAATGAGAAAATCATTATAAACAATCGGCAAACACAAAATGAATGACGAAATAATGAGGATTCTTTTTTCGCCTGGAGTACAAGTGCCTGAGAATCCTATACAAATAACAAAAAATTCTCCCTCAAGTAAGATACAAATACGCATATGCCGTTATAATACTCGTTCGTTAGAATTTTTAACGTAAAACTCGTTCCACTGATAACCCACTCGACTCTAATTACAAAACAAAATAATGCAATTGAAACAATACCTCAGGATATCGTCGATATAAATGACAGGTAAAATTTTTTAGTCTTCCTGTAATCATATTCGTGAGTTTGACACTTGGCGCTAGTTAGAAAAATATTTTCAATATGCATAATGCACTCGAAGGTACTAATCGTACGTACGCAATGTAATACTGAGTTTGAAAAAAAAAAAAATATATCTGCAGATTTATCAACAGAAAATAAAAGTTATACGAAAGCGCTAGAAAATTTGAATTTGTAATGAAGTGAAATAAGAATAAATTTCAGTTAGAAAATTCTAGAACCGAATTTTTTACATTTTTTAAGAATTATTTTAAAAAAAGTATCACGTACTACCATTCCATTGCTAATACGTGAGAGACAAATGCCAAGAGATGATTTTCGTGGAGCAATGACGCACGACAAATATCACCTGGCATTTCCCCATGAAATCACTTCATCCAAGGTTAACGAACAATTAACAAAAATTGCAAGATTATGACGATTCACTGTACTACACAATTCTCTGTGACTGATATATTTTCCTCGACGAAAATTTGTGATTCATTATCACCGCAATTCAATGAATTCCTATCACCTCAAGAGCAAATAATGTTTTTTTCTCCGAAATGATATCGATAATTGACTCGTCAATGAGATAAATTTCTCCCATTGATATTTTCAATGCCCGACCAATAGACTCAAGAATATGTTCACCATCTCCGTAAAAAAACCTTGTAAAAAAAAATGTAACACTTCATCTTATTGCACTCCTCAATAGAACTAAAAAATGAAACCGTCCATCATTGCATACAGTTAATTTGAAATAGTTCCTTACCATAAAAATATCACCTAGCTGAATAAATTAAATATGAAAAAAAAAAGAAGAAAAACCATAGACGGTCTGCTACTAAACAGAACTTACGTACCCAGTCACGTATATGTACAAAATATGTAATATAAACGAAGTAAATTAAATGAGGAATGTTGATTAGCAATTACCCACTCAATTATTAATTGACAAATTGATAATTGAGAGAAATTGATGAATTGAATAATCTGAACGTTTAACGTACAGAGACATTATGATTCTTATATCACAAGTTACTCGATATAAACAGGAGATAATACTAATTCTAAACGAGAACCTCGAAGCTCCCTTGGGATCGGCTCTTCATCTGAAGTGTATTTGTCCCATTTGACTGGATGATCATAGCGACACTCTGACACCTCGACTCATCAGATTTTTTCGTCAATGGTCTGACTACGGGTAAAAGAAGCCTTAATCTGTACCAGAACTTGGTGTCACTCGAGTTTTCCCTCTCCTTCTCGTGCCATCTGAGTATTGTCATCTTATCGAGAACAATTCCATCGCTTGCTGCATCCACACAACTTCCGGTTTTAGCGAATGTCGTAATATTTGGAAGATCACTGAGAGATACGACGATTGACTTCAAAGGGAGTTGACTTATTTGTTTGAGGACCAAACTCAAATTGCCCTCTGTCCAGGGCTGCGGTATCGAGCTTGGACTCAGAAGAATTATCACTCGACGAGCGGATGCTGCGTGTGGAGCTATTTCCATATTCCCTGTGAGTCAATAAAATAAATAAATTGAAAATTAATTTGGTAAAGAGGTTTCTACGTCTTTCGTAGTAATTCAACTGAAGGATGAATTCTTCTCGCATATCCCTGAGTCTCGGACACGTAACAAAATATTTATTGACCTTTTGTGTAGCTCTCGATTTATTCATGTCATTCATGTACTTTAATTTTCAACTACTACCGCGTTACGATCAATTTTCTCGTGAAATCATTGAAAAATTGGATAAGCGAGCATGAAGAATGCACATTATTTCCGAATGGAATGCACATTGCATTCATTGTTTTGATACGTAAATCGGGTCACTAGGTTGAAGTTATTATAGAAATAACTGGTGAATTCCCCCTATTTTTAGTTAATCTTCCCTACAAGTTCGAATGAAAACGATTCATTGATGAGACAAATACTCACAGTTGCGATTCAAATGCGAAAGCTCGAGTGTCGTGCACTTGAAGTGGTATTTATTCTCCAAAGTAGCGACTAGTGCCCCCAACGCAATGAATGCATCTTTCTCGTGATAGCACACTAGAGCATCGCAATTTTTACCATCTGAAAGACAAAAAAAAAATGAAGGAATGAAAAAATCCATTAAAAACAGAATTCTCTCGGATTAATTTACAACAATGTGAAGATATATCGGCATTTTTACCATTTTCTTCAAGGCGTGAAAACCTGTTGCGCCAGAGAACGGCCAACGGCAGCCAACATCTGATGTAAGAAGCGATCATCGATACAACAAGAACAAAAACGACAACACCAAGCATCATGGCCTTCCTCCACGATCCATTTCTCAATCCAACAGCGTATCGCTCATCTGCAAAACCAAAAAACCGAAAAATTACAATAATTATTCACTATCATTTGTATCATTGAATATCAAATGACACGTTCTAACAACACTAAAAGCTGTTATTTTTTTTTCAATTCTCCTAGAGTTCTTTGAATTGGAGATAGTGAACGAAGAGACTCTCAATTACCATGAAGATAAATGTGAGCTGATAGCGTCATCTCCTCGTCAGCACCATTGCTGACTCTGCATTCGTACTGGCCATAATCTTCTAGTGTTGTAGCTGTTATCTCCAAGTACGATCCAATAATTTGCTCGTCTTCCCTAAACAAAAAAAAAACGACAATTATAAATTAAAATTGCATTATTTCGAGCATTTGTTTTTTGTACGAATGAAAAAATTGAGTCGACATTTTGATATATCCAGAAAGTGATCAGTGAAATTGATAATATTGAATTGAAATTGACATATCACGGATCATTCGGTTATACATATAAATAAATTTGAGAATTGCTTTTTTTTTTGGTGCACGAAATGGCCATTGAATTGCCATCGAGACATCCATAATTTGCGATGGTCGAGTCCTATGGGTAAGGAATGAAGGGAGAGGAAAACCATTGGACGAACGGAAGAAGAACGGCGGAAAGGTATCATTAGAGTAATGACGGTGCGGGCTCCGACCGATGAAAGATTCCCAACTTCTTGTCGACGTGTCTCAGACTCTCTAACGTACCACCATTGCCATCTATTGCAATTTTCACCTGTCCTGCTCTTCCACAACTTTTTGATTCGTTGAAAAAAAATAAAAAGGATAGCCGTGGTTCACCGCAAGACCCTTTTTTAATTTCCATCGTAATTTTACGAGAGAAATTGGCAGGTTGATGTTGCAATTCTCAAAATTCCACGAACAATTGCAAAAAAAATATGAAAATAAATAAAATGTCTTCCCTAATTATTCGATTACAGGAAAAACCTTTTGACTCTCAATTTTTTACCGAATATTCATTAATTTTATTGATATCCACCCGCAATTGATTGACTCCGAGTAAAAACCGTTATTTGAATGATTGAAAAAAATTACCTCGTGACTCGATGCTGTGAAACCCTTCCCTGACTGGGAACAGTGGCATTACTACCAGCTTTTGTCCAGGTAACCGAGTTCCTTGCGTCTGGTAAATCGACTTTACCGAGATAAGCCTCGCAAAATAGCCTAGCAGCACCTCCAAGGGACACCAGCTGTGATACTGGTTTGTAACTCACCAAAGGTTTACCTGTGTAACCACTAGTGTCTTCACCTGAAAACCATTGAATAAAACATAGATAATGATATGAATAATGACTCGGTTTATTTATTTTTGTTTTACCTCGAGACTCACCCACTATCTCCAGGCTAATATCACCAATGAGTGTGTTTGTGTCGTTTCGAGCTTTGCAGGAGTATCTACCGGCGTCAGAGGGTCTTGCCTCTTGTGTGTAGATCGTCTGATTGGCACTCTCTGGGTACAGAATAAAGTGGCTGACTGCCCCTGGCCACGGATATGCTCTGTCATCTTTATACCTGGAGATCAAACAAATAATCAAAACCTTTAATTACACATTCATATATTATTTTTAGTTTTGTTCAATTATTTTTGCCATCCGAAATTCAGTCAAAAAAATTGCGCCATTCGAAACTGCTGTATGTCCCATTTTTGATTTTAAAAATTCAAGAAAATTCATTTTTTCGTGTTGACTCGTCGTAAAAAATCAATATAAAAAGCAATTCAATTTTGAATAAACCGCCAATTCATGGAAGTTATTACCTGAATTTTTCCAAGTAAGAAACTAGGATAAGTATTTTTTTTTCCTGGAAAGCTTTTCATTTCCCGCCAATGACAACACAATAAGATAATTCCACGAGTGTCTAACGAATGACTTGAAAAAAAAAAACGGTTGAGGACAGATTATCGGAATAATTCGACACTCATCACATCATTAGCGAATCATAAAACGAATAATTGAATTGAACCCTTTTTGCCGGTGGTCGCAAAAGCGGTTAAACCACGGAGAAAAAGAGTTGAGTGAATTCCACGAAAGAAATCATACTAATAATAAACTCCATACACCAAGATGTACTTGTACGACACATTGCGTGTACACAGCGATGCGTGCATTGAAAATACAAAATAAAAATTGATGAAGGGATACTCCTAGACCAATGGTAGATTCTTCATTATTTTTATTTTCTAAAACGATTCTACGAAGAGAAAAGTGGAAGATTGCCCTCGCCCTCGTTCGAAATGGATCACACGGGGCGTTCGTCCACTCGAGTCCGTCTTCGTGTTCCCCATGTGTGAGAATATCTCACACATTGTACACAACCATGTGCCTCGCTCATCAATTATTTTCGGCAATTCCTGGAAGACTCTCAAACTTCCACCAATTTTCTTACTTTTATTTCCCTTTATTAGCAACGATGGCCAAGAATTTCACAAAAAAAAAAATGAACCTGAATAACAATAAATACATGGCATGAACAGTAAAAAAAAAATAAAAACTGTCGAGAGGATTCTTGCAGCGACAATTGTGCAAGAGTAAGTCTCGGTGCAATTGCTCGTCGGCTCAAAAGCGACGCAATAATTGTCTTCTGGAAAAGGGATAATTGGTATCCCCCCAGCTGTGCCCCCGTGAGAATACCCAGAAGAAGACAAGTTAAACTTTTGTTTCGCGCGTGCGCTCTTTTATGCACTCGTTGGGATGTGTTTTAAAGCTTCGTTACATCGATCTTTATTTAATTTTCTTCTCCTCTTTCTTTAAACCGAGAACGAGTTCTCTTCCTGATGTTATCCCGAGTGGCTTCGCTAATTTGCGTCTGGGTCTGCTCACCCCCTCCAAAAGAAAGAACAAAACATCAAAAAAAAAAAAAAAAACACAACGACTGAAATGAAAGGAAGAAGATGAAGAAGAGGAAGAGACTGAAAAATGGGAGAAGTTAATGGAACGGGGTGAAGTCAAAAGGGATATTTTTTTTTTCAGTGCGATTAAAAAAAATTAACTCCATTGTTATTTATTTTTACACAATAGAAATAAAAAATGGCTTGGTGGCTGATTCCATTTATGTTTATATAGATCTTAACATTTTTTTACTCGTTAGCAACCGTTGCAGAGGTATTTCGTACTTTCTCGCACCGACGCAGCCGCCTATTACGGACTTCTCGGAAATCGCTCATTGCGTGTGTACGCGCGCCATTCCTCATTACATTCGCTACCGTCATCGAGGTACGTGAAATAGGTACTTCAATATCCCTCAGCTCGAGTATCATTCTCACAAAATGATTCTATTGCATTCTGGGTGAAGAATACCGAGCGATTCGCCCGTTATTTTCCATTTTTCACCGATGCAATATTCGCATATTACGCAACAAGTGCGTAAAGAATTATTCACGGGACTCGAGAAATAACGAGTTTTACGATTCCACGTGTCGAAAGACATAATGCACGGGTTTTGTATAATATTTTATGTCATTGGGCGTCAGTGGCGTAATGGGATATTTCGTAACAAGTGCGGAAAGGATATTACGATATTCTCCCGTAAAATGGAAGAACGGTATATTAAATACAATTTTAAAAATATTTTATCACACGTAACTCAGAAATTTGTAATGAAAAAAAAAAATGAAAAATGGCACTTTACACACGTGTGCTGAAAATGGTAATTTCGATACGAGGTACAAAAAAGGATTTTTTGGTGAGGGTGGGGATCACGTTGTAGTCAGGGAAGAGTCATTTATAAATTTATTCTTTTGGAAGTCATGAAAATTGATGGTGCATGGTAGAAATTAATAGACAGATGTGGGTCAGATAGGAATACGATTTACCCCGGGAATTCTCAGAAATTTGACACGCAAGCGAGCATTGGGCTATCGCAATCGATTTTGCAGTGAAAATAAAAAACAAAGCGGAAAAGTTCATTCAACGCTCAGCGAGATTTATCGAGATTGGAATGAAGGGAGAAACTTTCTGCGCGATAAAATTTCCCATCACTCCTGAATATTAAAACCCCGATAATAATAATTTTAAAACGCCCGATAATAATAAAAAAAAATCCGATGATATTGAATTATTTACCAAAAACGTAAGATATTCAAATAAAAAATGGCGAATGCGATAAATTCTGCAAATGACAAATGCCAATGGAGAAATGTTGCAATTTCTCAACCGACAAGTGATTCTTCTCAATTGACGATTTCTGTCGTCAATGGCACTAGAAATGATCATGAATTCCGAATGAGGTTTATGCAAATACGAGAGCAGGAGAAAAGAAAGAATTTCCCAACGGAAGGTATACACCAAGTCATATTCATCCAACCGATATCTCCAGGGCTAAAAAATATTGAACCATCAAAACGACAGGTAAAAATTCCCCGGTGATTTTGACGTGTTGATTTGGTATGTAATGCGAATCCATCAAGCGGAAATGTCTTAACCATGATCATGTGAGAAGACAAAGCCCTAGTGCATTTACCTCAACCCCTCCCTCCACAGGAAACGCAATTCCGGTCTCCCTTTCTTCATGAATTCCGCCATTATTATTTCACTCTTTCATTTTATCCTGTTATTTTACCCCTCTATTTACTTTTATTTATACCAAAGAATAAAATAAATTCCAGTCATCGCTGGAATGATAAAGATTGAGACAGCGCGGGAAATAAATGAGACAAAAGCCACCCAAAAGAACTGAGATCTCTCCTCGGTATCACGACAAAAACTCAACCAGAGACCGGTTAAACCCCTGAGAGAGACCCAACCAAACCAAAGGAGCATTTGATTCTGTGGTAGACACTAAATCTTGAGATAAAACCACCAGTCATATACAAACGACCGAAAAATATTTCAGCGTTTACACGTGTCTCATTCTTACTCCATTCCTTTTGTTTCCACGTTGTATTACGCGGGACAAATTCGGTCTTTCTTCTTCACAACATCATGAAAAAGTATCAGTTACATCATCTTGGAATTATGACTCATTGTCCATCTATACCACGTACTCCATTCACCGCGATATTCAGCGTATGAGGAAATTGGTGAACGATTTAAATTCATAATTGGAAGGAAATCATTGCTCGGGGAAAAAGCTGAATCTTGGAATTATCGGGATTGAGAGGGAATTGTGGGATTCCCCGAATTTATTATTCGGTATGGAGTGGTGTAACTGATTTATTTCAGTTGGAGGAACGGTGGAAAAATGGGGTCTTCAATAGTCAGCAATTCCTGTACTCATGGAGTGGAATTTAATGGACGTTTCATCATTCCACAGGCATGAATTTTATGCTTCAAAATGACACTAAAAATATCAGAATTCTAGACCGAACTATTGAAGAATTACCGATTAAATTGTTTTATTTAAAAAAAATCCGGGAGTAACGAATATTTTTGCAGAGAATTAACATTTTTACGTTTTATTATTATTGAGTGATTCACGATGTTTCGTCATTGTACAATAATTACTCTCGGTGTTTCCAAAATTTTTCTGGAATGTCCACAATTCTGAGAAAACTCCGAGAAACATTTACATAAATTTAACCAAACTTTATGAACCACTAAAAAGTGATAAAACACCAAAGCGTTACATTTTTCCCGTCAGTCCAACAAGTCGTTGGCAGAAATCCAGGAAAACGCCAACATTTATTGAAAACTGGAAAACATTTCACCTTAAACAATCGATCATATTTCCCAACTGCAATTAATTCCTCCCAACCCAAAATTTCATGAGAGCTAACCAAAACGGTAAAAAGTTCAATAAAAACGTCAATAGATCCTGAAACAACAATTGCCAATTATTCCTCCAACTAAAAAACCATCAGTCCCTCCACCTAAACCTAAACCTAAAGCCTTGCACCGAGGATTCGTCAACAATGCCAGCAAAAAAATCAGCAACAGTACATCCTCCCCAAAAAAAAACAACTGAATTAAAAATTGGCGTGCATCAGTTTCAGTTGTTGCAAAAAAAAAAAGTAACATAGGGAACGAGCAGAAAAAAAAGGCAAAAAAAGGCAAAAAAAAAGGCGTAAAGTTGTCTCTGCGCGAGAAACACGGGAAAACAAAGTTTCTACGAAGTGATTATTGTCCCACCGTTATTTTCGGAGTGACGAGAGGCCGGTGGACGGCTGTCTCGGACGACAAACCCGACCTGTTATGTCCTCATAGTAAGTGTGCGAATCCCTGACGTTTTCTCTGTTCCTTGTACACACGCCGACAGACACGCCAAGTATCATTACCTATAATGGTGGCCCTCGTGACAATATACCAGTCCCAATCCATTCACTGGAAAAAAAACCCTACTCTTTCCCTAAACACATACATCCACATAAATGCTCTAACATTGTTGAAAACTCGCTGAAAAAAATTGCATTACAGAATTTCCTTTTTTATCCTCATATCCTTTTTTATTCGCTCCAAGGGATGGAAAAGAGATGGAAAAGAGATGGAAAAGAAATGGAAAAGAAATGGAAAAGAGATGGAAAAGGGATGGATGAAATATCATGATTTTCCATCGATTTCGAGAAATCGGCAAGGATCGTGAAAAAAAAATTACTCATTCCACTGGACGACTTGACGACAGAATTTGAAAAAAAAGGTCCTTCTGATGAGAGTGCGAAGAAGATATCCGGTATCGTGCTCTTGGGAGGAATATTTTTCTCCAAGTGTAACAGGTGTCCTTTAGTCAAAAACCTCGAAGTCGAAGGCTCTCTTTGAACACCCGGTCACAGTTTTATTGTACAATGCTCGAGGGAGGAAAAATAAGTCGTTGGTTGGGTTGTATGCAGCACGAGACACTGGTTGTATACCTTTTGCACCTGGAGGGACAGAGAAGTAAAGGGACTCTTGGCAAATAATGGACTGGCGATTGGTTCGTTTGTCCAGAGTATAATGGAATCCTCGTCGAGTCGTTTCCCCAGGTTGTTCCAAGTAGACATACAAGACGGGCAACGTATACCAAGACAAACTGACCAATGAAAAAAGATGGAAATATGAAAATATGTTGAAGATAAATAAAGAGAGTAAATGAGTGGGTGAAAAAGTGAGCGCATGCTTTGTTCCGGTGAATTTTGCCTGGATACCTCATACCTCTCATTATTCTCATCTCAATCCTTCCGTCTCTCTCCAACATTTGCCTTTCTCGTCTGGGAAAAATTTAAACCCCCCACTGACATTCACGCATTTCACCCAGAATTTATTTCATTTCCATTGTCAAAAGACCGAGAGACACTCGGTATATCCTTTTCATTTTATGCGGCTAAAAAAGAAAAACTTACCTGAGGGTGAAATTCGTGGAAACTACTTATACCCTCATCGATACCATTTTCCACGTAACAGTTTAATCCGTAAATATTTAATCTTGCTATAACCGCCCAAAGCCGATTTTACACTTCATGGAAGAAAGTGCAACCTAGTGATTCAAGTGACTCAAGTCGAATAGAATTTATTGGCACCTCCAGTCTTGACTGATTTTTATTTTCACCGAAAAATCGAGTCACTTGTCAAACGGGATAATATCACGAGCTTATCGTTAATGAATTTTAAGTGACCCTTTCATGAATCCTCGGAACTCACTTTACCCAGAACGGATTTATCAGTCTTTTTTTTCTTTGACGATAAATTTTGTCGGTCTTGCAGATAAATGCATTCAGCAAATTGACGGTTTCATGGGTTGAAGTTGATCTAATTAAAAAATTCTCAGGACAACTGGGAGGCAGTGAGGATGATTAAATTCGATAAATTCAAACGGGGAATAAAAAATTCAAAGAAATTGCGTCAGGTAACTGGTATTGCCCAGTGAGTCACTCTAAACCGAGGAAAACGCGTTGTAAAGGAGATAATAATACGAGGAGAAGACATTGAGCCAACACTTTTTCAAGCCTCTCCAATTACATGAAAAAAAAAAATGAGAAGAAAATCACAACTCACCATTCAATGCTGCGATATCCCCTGAGACAACAGTGAATTGCTTTGAATGATCCAACATTCGCGTACTCAGTCGTGACAACTTCTTTGGTAAACCTCAGACCCCCAGGAAGATTGTCAAATTTATGTGCAGAACAATATTCCTCAAGTTCATTATCACGAGCAGGAGGTGGTCCCCCAGCGACAATCCAAAATCCCCTCATCACAAAAATAATCATCAGCAAACCCATATCCCTCAACAATCCCATCTTTCTCTCAACAAAGAATTCCCTATTGTATTCGCCAAATAAAAATCACTTTCACATACTCAGTCACTCTCCGATAATCGGGTTATCAGAATTCTCCTCCTCCAACGAATTGAAATCACTTCACATATTTTTTATTCAAACACTGGATTTATCAATTTTTTATTTGAATTCACCTTAACCTATTGCACCGGTAGCAGAATGAATTTTTTGCTCAAGATTTTGGGGAGATTGTCACAGGTTGGTGGTGGCAATTTATGAATTGAATAGTGGGAACAGACACACGATTTGGGGCAAATATCTGTTTAGAAACAGATGGCAATTATTGGCAATGGCAAGATGTGGATTAAGAGGATCTTACGGTGTGAGTGTCGATGGACGACTGAATCAGTGGATTGAATGACCGGTCGCCGGTAGCGTGTTTCAACTTGTCTGATTCGTGTTTGTACTCGTCAATGCTCGTGTACCGGCGATCCTCGACGAACTAATTCCATGCGGCATTTCTCGGAATTCTTCAACCCCCTACCGCCCCCCCAATAGCCCCATCTGGCGGAAATATTTTTAATTGATCACGGGATTCTCTGCCGGTACTCGGGTAATTATAATTATTACTCTCGGTGAACTCAGACGAACTCTGTACTTCACATTATTCCATTTTTCAAATAAACATGAGGATATGTGCAAAAACGTCAAAATATCAAAATGTCAAAACGTCAAAATGACTTGGATATTAAATTAGCAAATTTAATGAATAATCAAAATTTTTTCACGACCAGTTTTTGGCGAATATCTTGGAATCAAGGGAAGATATCGAGATTTTAATAGATACCTTTTTTGTAGCTTTCATTTTTTCGCGTAAAAAATTTCAATGAAAAAATTCGCTATCTTCCATCGATTCCGAGATATTCGCCGAAAACGAACATCAAAAAAAAATATTCACTTATCCTAAATTACGACTTCGCAAGTGATTTATTGTTAATGGATAAAAATGATTCCCGAGATGCCGATATATCGTCGGGAAAAAAAATGAAGGATAAAAATAAAAAATAATTTGAATGGCGCGTAATTATATCACATTCATGGACGATTACCTTCCCGGTATTACACGTGATACGAATAAGTGGAAAGGAGGTAACATCATCATCATGGCCTTTATTCATGACTAGAGTGCAATCGGTTACCCCAGTGGAACATTATGCGCTTCGTCAAGCAATTTTTTTTTTATCCTTTTTATTCGCATTTTTTCTAACTCAAGGTATTATGAGTCGCACTTGCGATCGCCGAGAGATTTTCTGATTAGAAAATAGAAATACTTGTGACCGGTATTCATCGCTCGTTTTTTATTCCAAGAAAGATCGGATTAACCATTTGCTTCCTCGCTGTAGGTGAATGGGTTCAAGACATGTTTAAGATCATCTCTTTTAAAAATGAAAAGTCACTGTGACTACCCGAGTATAGGATTTACGGAGTTGAGATTAGACTGAACTGATAATAGTCTTTCCGGGTAAAGTTTTGTGAAGCTATCCGTTCAATTATGTAGACGACTGCAATATAAATTGTTACACAACTTTCGTATGCACTCCGAAATATTCTGAAGGATATTTTCAAAAAAATATTGAATAACAGAATATTTTTCTGCACTTAAATCCCTGAAGCTTCCGTTAAAATATCGTTTGGATTTCTAACACATCTTTCATCTAGCATTCTTTACCATCAACACGATGAGATATTTTCATTAAGAAAAAAATATCCTCTTCCCAGGTGAAATGACGGCCAACAAAAATTATTGATCCCTACAGCCACAATTATACCACAAACCTTGCACCAGAAATACCGAATCGATCCAAAAAAATGGATTTGCGTCGTCATCAGTACAATTGAAGTTCATTCCACAATTGAGTTTTCTCCACAAATGCGTAACAAAAAATTGTCGATATTCCTTTCACTCGATATCTCGGTTATTCGATCCATAAAGGAGAATATTACTGGAAAGGTCATCGAGGTCACCATACGATACCCTCAGCTTGGTTGCCTTCGGAGAAGACGAAAACTGAGCAACAACGGTAGCTGAAGATAATGAGAAAAAAATCCGTAGATTAGGCACGTGCGATACATCCATTGCCACAACAATCATCCTTCAGAATGAATTTTTTCCTAAGGCCGATGCGTCATCGAACTATCATTAAATTCTCAGCGATTGCTCATTCCATAATAGCAAAAATTGATTTGAATTCTCATTCAACAATTTACGTACTATAATGCCTGCAAAAATATTTTTCTATTTTTACTAATCAATTTCGGCGCAATGAAATTTCGTGAAATGAAAAATCACGTTTAAAACATGAGGTGAATTTCAATTTTCAATCAGTAATCTTCCAATATTGTAATTACATTATTAAAAATGTTCAATTACCGCAAAAAGTCAAAGGAATTATTGCAGAGATCTCATTGTTCATGATTTTGAAAAAAAATTCTTGAATCTCCAGAATTAAATGAATTTCCCCTTATTAATTCCATCCTCTCCTGCACTTCTTCAGGGATTCCACGATGTTGACGAATCCACGAAGCCCTAGTAGACATTAACGTGTCCATCGAAGAACCCAAGTTTTACCCTGAAGTTGTTTTTTTTTATGAGCGACAGGAAGAAATCCTCTCGGGCAGAAAGCAGAGACGTAGAAGTCCTGGAACAAAGGGGACATGAACGTGGGGGGAAACCAGGTGGACTGCCCCTTTTTCAATGCAACCCCTCTCATGTGTTGGTGACCAGGCTAGGGGGTTATGAGGGAGAAAACCTAGGGGGATACGAAATATCCACAGGCCATACCCGAGGTAGAACACGAGGTAGTGCAACCTCCCTCTCCTCGACACGTCTCGCAAGAATAGATATCTCTCTCTTACGGTCTCTCAGTCTCTCGTTTTTCTCCGTCTCTTCAGTACTTACTCAGACGCCGCATCGTGTACTTCGCTCTTTTACCGCTCATTACATTTATTTAACAAATAGTCTTATCGGTAACTGTTATTGTGCAGCTATTTCACTCATTCACACCCTTTGAAACACTTTCTGCGATATGTGAACAATGGAATGTGAACCGCCGGAATATTTTTACTCCCACAGTTATTCTCGTTTCCATTTTTTAATGGTTTTTCACTGAACTTTATCGTTTTTACAACAGATTTCATGAGGTAAATATGAACAGACGTTGAGTGATCAGTTGTTGTTATTCAATTTTTGGTTTTTCAACTGTTTTTGTTGAGGGTGCAGGGGATTTTTTTGGGAATGCGTTTGGGTCTGGGGGTTTTTTTTTGGGGAATTCGGGGAATTTTCAGGTAGAGATTGTTTAATTATTTTCTTTCGTTTGGGAGTGATGGAGATTCAACCCACGTGGCCCCGGCAAACATCCAAACAAAATCCGCGTAATGTACACATGTGAGTGTAGGTAATTGAAGTTTGTACCTGCCATTTCCTATTTCACACGAGGAAAGGCCACTTATGAATTACGAGTTATTTTAGCAGTGTATACATTTGGTGACGCAATATTTCAGCTCTAGGGTTTTCATCCGTTAGCGTTTTCATTGCAGCTGAGAATATTTATTTATTTGTATTACCTTCGGAGAGTCTTGAGTCGTTATTAACGATTCGGTATCCACATGGGGGAGTAAAAATATCTGCGAGAGATTAAGTCGGGATTTTAATAAACTCAGGGGATTTCCACGTCTGTTGTCATTTACACCAGAGAAAATTGAACATATGATCTTGTTATTTAATTCGAGGATTACAATGCCCAAGAGATTCAATGGGACATAATTTTTTTTGTTTTGGGATAAATATTTACCCTTTGGTATGGGAGAAATTCTGAAGATGAAATCGATGGAATAAATAATAATGATAATAAGAAATTTATTGAATGAATAATTTTTGGGATGTGACGTGGAATTCCGGGAAATTTCTAAATTATTTAGGTTTAATTGTCTAGGTGGAATTCTTAGGATTATATCATTACCCACGTATTAGTTTTTCTTCTCTCTTTTGGAAGAGTCGAGTGGAATGGAAGAAATGATAAAAAAAAATGAGTTCTTCCCCCGCAACCACGAGGGGAGGAAACTCGATCCCTTTATTAAGTCAATAGGAGAAAAAACTTGGAAATCCTCCGGAATTCCAGTCACAATATCACCTGGGGAGAATGATATTACGTTCGATTTTAATTAGAAGCTGAATTTTTCATTACCTTTTAAAAACTACGAAATTCGTATTTCTCATGTTTTTTCATTTGCCTTTTTCAGTGTAATTTTTACGCAGTTCACCCAGAAAAATCATTAATCTTCCCAAGTAAATTTACCAACTACAAGAGAGTCCACACATTTCGATGTAAATATTTCAATGTATTTAGTTAGCAGCAGGTAATTAACTCGGAGAATATTTTTCTTCTTCAAGTGAACAAGTGGCTGTTGTCACGTTCTGTACTATTAATTGTTTTTTAATTCCACTCACAGACCGATTTGAATTTCAGCTGAAAATTCAAGTGTAATTTTTTTTATCGCTCGCCCTGTGGATATTTTATTTTAAATTTTCGTCTTTCATTTTCCCACTAAATCCGATTTAATAAAAACAATTATTTGCGCAGAACAAATAGGCTTACTACATTTTTCTCAGTGTAGCATCAAAAAATTATTGATTTTTTATTGTTTATCGTCACTTTTATAATTCACATGGTGCGGACAGGTGTGCAGGGGGTGGAACTAAAGGATACGTGTGTTGATATTAATCAAACGCGTGCATTGTTTCCATCCTGGATCACAATATGGTTTACACGCTACGTCAACCACCAAAACTCTTCGAGCCGTTCTAGATGGACGTGTGGACTCTATAAATCGTGGTTGTAATAATATTTGAACGTTTCCACGTTTATTTCCGACGGTTTTCGGAGTGAGAAACACACCCGTCAGGCATTTCTCTTCGCGTCAGCATTTCATCCACAAATTTCAATTTTCAACGTATCCATTACTCATCATAATTTGCCCGTCATTAATGAAAATATTTCCTGGTAACTCGTGGAAAATCGGTGAGTGGACTAGAATCGTTAAACATTTTTTTTATCAATTCTCTATTTCAGTTTTGAGTTGGCCGAGTTCTGCGAACTCTTGGAGGTTGAGAAAAAGTCCTTTAATTGGCTTTCTTGGAGGTAATGAAGGAAAATAGACGTTTTCCCTTCGGGAAGCCGGAAATTTCCATGACTCCATTGGCGTAACGATCGACCCCAATTCTCAACTTGTGATAGAACTCACTTTTCGGTGTGGCCCTAGATTTCAACCCTAATTCCAGATAATTGCGGTTTTTTTTAAATTTTTATACCGATCTCGCCTCTTTAATTTTACCTGTCTTATCGACGAGGCGGATGTATATCTTATCGTTAGATCTCGTTATCCCGATAACGACTGACATTTTAACGGAACCCAGGGTGATAAGTTTTTCTTTTTCCCCTAGGAGTCCCGTTTGCGTCGCAGTAAGAAAATGTCAGAGATCTGATGAGTAAAAATCGAGTGAGAAAGTGTTGAATAAATTAAGTGGTTTCGCGGTCTTGGTAGTCTATCCCGAAATAGCGCATTTTAGAATTCTCCAATAGTCCAACATCCAGAGGTACCTCGCGTGTGTAGTTACGCCTACGGGTGTTATTAAAAAAAAAAAGAGCCGAGAGAATACGAAAAATCGTTAGAGGGTGAAAAAGGTGGGACTTTTAATGTGGAACAGTGGGGGGAGGCGTTGGTGATTAAATGATTAGGATGAGGAGTGGGGAAAAAATCGTTAACTGGGTCGATGAGAGATTCTCCAAGATTCAGTAGGTCATCTCGATAAATCGTGGGGGGATTGGAGTTTGGAGGATGTTTACACTTTTTGCACTTCACAAATCAAGTTTCTTGGAGAGATCTTTCTTCCTGGGCGTTGATGAGCAACAGGAAAAATAAACATCTCTGGGGATTTTCAATCTCGTGATGGGTGTTTTGACGAAATTAATGAACTACTCTGATTCGTATCGTATGGAGACTCCCGTTGGATCTATTTTCATTTTAAAAAATAAAACGAGATTTATGATGAGACTTTTTGAATTCTATGGCATCGAAGTTTGTTCTTGAAAAACGGATGCGAATGAAAAGTTTCAGGATAATGAAAGATTGAAGGACTTCATCTGGACGATCGGTTCGTTCGATATTTTATTACGAACTTTTGAGAGCTGTTGACAACTCGATGGCACAAGTCGTTTCACCCTAAACAAATAACTGAGTTACAGCTTCGAGAGAGTGGAGCCTTGAAATTTTAATTGGCCAATATTTATTGACGATTTATTAAATAACTTCTGCAAATTTCATCAAACCGTATATTAACTCTCATCAATTAAAAGGACCACAAGTGCCTGCAGTAAAAGATAATTACTAACTAAAATTAATTACGAGCTAAATAAAGTTAAATAAAAGTACATCATGGAGGTGATTTAACTTTCCTATAATTTCGAAGTCGGTTATTACTGAATGTACATTATTTCTAGAGCACAGAATCTTGAAAAAGTCCTAAATATATAATCACATCCCATCGATTCGTGCGGGATTACTTAAGATTTTCATGTGCTCCACTAATAGCACTGTTCCTGTTTAGGAACCAGAGGGAAATCTCATCTGTGCAGAAGTGGTTAAATCACCCTGAGAGTGAATAATCATTAATGCACGGATGAATACGTCAGTTTAATTTGTGAGGAAACTATGAATAAAATGTCGAAGAAAAAGAATATGAGGTCAGTTGACTTCGGGAGTACTGGGCTGAGGTTTAAACGATAAGTCCTATTTTTGAAGCTGAAGAGCCGAGAGTGGCCTCAAGGTTCTCCCATCAAAGCTCAACCCCACCGAGTGCTACTCATCTCATTTTTTTTTCATTACACCCATTTTTAACTGTCCTCTTCTATTTTCTTCCCATTCCTACCGCTTTTCTTATTCATGTCGCCTCAATTATTAATCCTCACTGTGTCAATGAATAATTTCACGTGAAATTTCAGATGCAGCAGTAATGAATGCCCATGTGGTGGTTGAATTTCTCCTGGTATGGATGGGCCTGTCTTTAACGGTACCTGGGGAGCTCCTAGCACTTGGATACCAAACGGGTGGACTCCTGCTATCAGATCGTGATCCAAAGCCAAGGAGATGTCAGTACAGCAAAATATCGGGGATGCTTCAGGCCAAGTGCGCAGAATTGAATCTCAATGAATTCCCCAAGAATCTACGGACGGACATTGAGGTATAACTTTGAAGTTGCTGAGATGTTAAAACGTTTTACTGAAGATTTTCATCTGAAATTCTTGGGTGAACTTGTAGCACGGTACTCGCTTCTGCCTTCATTAATTCCTGAGGAAGATGAATAACAATTTCCGTGAGCAAACAAAGAGAAAAAAATGGTGATGCTCGGAGAGTTTGTATCTAACAAGACAGCCTCATTTTAAATGTTTACCGGTGAAATTTTCTCCAGTCTTTCAATTATCCACTCCACCCACTTTCATGTTCCCTAGGAGAAGTATTCGGAGTTCAACTATGAATTTAAATCAGGCGAAATCACGTGAAAAATGAGACGCATGGTGGGAATCCAATTATCTCGAGAACCACAGGAGATTCATTTGCCAGTGGTGCATTAGTAGAAAGTGAGGAAAATTACGGATGCTGTGAATCACCTGCGATGCATTTTTCATGGAATAATAATACATAATGTTTAACAACTAGGCTAACTACATTTTTCTGGTACGAGTGGTATTTTTTATGTTGATAAACCAGCGATTTATTTTCGAGGCAGTGAATTCTCCAGTAGCTTCTCATCATTTGAACAAAATAATTCTCTCCGCATTCTGGAAGAATGAATGTTTAATGATTTTTATGAATATATATGAACATATTTACTGAAACAAAGCTTTTTAATATTTCCGGAGTGGAGGACGAGGCTCAACTCCATTTTATTTTTATTTATTATCTTTCTCCAACGGCGGAACGTTTTTTTATCACGAAAATAATTTTAAAAATATAAAAGGCAGACTGTAATTGAACGAAATTTCCTTGAACTTGAAAGAGCGGGAAGAAAGACCTTTGTGAATCGTTGAAATCTCTGGAGCTGATAACACAAAGGGTATGAAACCTTATTATCGAGACAAAAAATTTTCCCTGAAAATAATGCACCCATCTAGAAAAAAAAAATCAAGGATTCTGCATAAACCGCAACTACTCCGTATGTCAGCAATTTCCGTGAAGAATAAGAGTTCATTGCCCGCATTTTCTATCAGGAATGTCTTGACCCCATCTTCCCTTCTCTTTCAATCCCTCAGCCCCTCATTTCCAAGATATTCATAAAATTCTGAGCGTTCGAAACGAACAAAAGGTGAATGAGAATAGCCAAGAGAATTTAATAAATTTCCCCGTTCTCTTCCAGATATTGGATTTTTCAGTGAATCGAATGCGAGACCTAAACAACAAGACTCTGGCTCCGTACACGAGTCTCTCCTTTCTCTACCTGATGGACAACTTCATCCAGACCATCGAGGAAGGTGCCTTCTCACAACTAACAAACATACAAGTTATAAATCTCAATACAAATGGTATCGGCGAATTTCCTAATAGTATATTCAGCCTTCCAAGTTTAAAACGGTTCTACCTAGCAGCGAACAGAATCAGAGATGAGTCTGTAAGACCCACTGGTCTTGCTGAGAATTCGAATTTAGAATTACTAGATTTATCGGGGAATCAATTAACTTCACTGCCACATTTGGGTATTCTGCCACGGCTTAAGTACTTGAATATGTCTGGAAATTCAATCAGACAACTGAAACCTGATGACGTTGCCATCTTCTGCTCCCTCGAGAGTCTGGACATCACGAACAATCCCTTAATCCTGGATGACTGCAGTTGCCATGCCCTCAGTGAGTGGATTGCAATTAGAAATATTAAATTGTATCCAGATAAACTTCAATGCACGACTGATCGTAAAAGATGTACTTATCGTCCTGATAATCCAATCACCTCTAATGATACCGTCAAATTATTCGATAGTTGTAAATATGTTTTAAAAACTAGTGAAGAATTGGCAAAGGCTCGATCAACCTGGATCCTCGTTGGGTCTAGTGTATCAGTTTTTCTCGTTGTATTATTTATTTCATTCTACTACATCCATAGACGCAATAGACGTAAGAAAATTCTTAAGAAGAATAATGAAAAAGGACAATTAGCCGTTAATCATGCTAATACTGAATTACTTAATGATAAGAATCGACAGGATGATGCGTGAAGTGTGATTGCACCAGTGTTTTACAAATGTTTATATATTCTTTTATCACTTATTTGCCATTTTTTAAAATCCACAAGTGAAATATAATTTCAGTGTTTAATAATTAGGAATAGAGTCGATGTATTATCCAAGTTTCATTTATTCTTATAAAACCGATACTCTGGTCCAAATATACAGTTTCAGAACAAACTTAAATGTGATATTTTTTTACGTCGATAAGTTACATTAACTTAATTTACTGGAACTTAAAATAATTATAAGTTTTCTTTGAGTATCTCGAAAAACTGATAGAAAATATTAATGTGGATTTTCTAAACTAAAATTTAAGGATTTTTCTCGTTATAATCTTCTGTTTCAAATCATTTGTATCACTGATACCTTCAATCAAATAAAAAGTCTTATTGCACAAAACAATTTTTTGTACGGAATGATACCTCAGAATTATTTTACTCCAATGGTAATGTTTCTTGTCGTTTTATCAGGGAATGAATTAAATTAAATTATCTCTGATTTTTTTAAATGCCTCTATGGCAATTGGATCGTCAGTGTATTTTTCAAAATTGAAGATCACCTGGTCTTCAAAGTGTCTCTGCAGAGACTTTGCGCTCGGAGTTGAATTTCTGAGAATCTGATAACAGAATATTTTCGATAAAATGAGTATTTCAATGATACAATTTTATCCAATTCATTCATTAATCTTTACCTTCTTGATTGAAAATTTAATCCAGACGTGGAGTGAAGTGGATTTATTAATCAAGTCATTGTCAATCAAATACCGAATCATCTTTTGATTGTCTTCCTTGGTGTACTTGATTCTCCTCCTGCGGCAAAAAGGTGGGGATAAAATACTTCGGTGAGATTTCTGGTGAAAAATTGAGAAGAATTTTTAAATTAAATTGACCCACCCCGAGTTTTTGGAACTGTAACTTCTATCCCATTCATAAGAATTCTTTCTCCCCTTCGTCTTGCTTCTGGTCTTTCTCACATCTGATTCATCTGAGTCAGAAGTGTTGCACTCATCGTATCGAAAGCGTGTCCGCCCCCTAGTCCTCGGTCCCTCAGAATCCTTCTCCTTTTTGATTTTCCTGGTGTCCAAAATTTCTGCGCTCTTTCTCTGTCCCTCACCATCACTGAGATGAGGGGGTCCTGGTGGTCCAGCCTTGGACCAAACAGCATACGAATTTGGAAGCTCAAAGTTCAAAGTTGAATTTTGCCCGTCGATTTCACTATCCGCCAACGGCGCCGATGTCGATCGAGAGTTCTGGCTTTCAGATTTTTTTTCCCCTGTGTTTTCATTGCAACAATCCTCTGAATCACTTATCAAAATCACTTCAGCCGGTGACTGTTTCTCCATTTCTGCAATAATTTCCACACTCTCTGCTTTCCGCAATTGAGCTAATGGCAAATCCTCTGGAATTCGTTTTTTATCGTTCGATTCAAGCGGTGGGGCTTCCAGAAGAGATTTTGAACGTCGAGAAAGGCCACAAGATCGAAAATTTAGGGGACGTTTCGCTTGTGATTTTGGGGGCTTAACAGCAGTTGAAGATGATTTGTCAGCTGTTTTGGGTGGAACACACGAGGGACTCACGTCATCTTTGAAACTTGATATTACCCTCGATTGTTCGCTATCTTTTTTACTCCCCTGTGATCCAGTTACACATGAACTGCTGAGTCTCTGCTGTTTGGTGGCTGGATGAGTCGTGAGACAATCTTCAATGAGAATGTACGGTTCTGGGAGTGAATAATTGTTGACTTTCCTTTTTAATTCAGTGGAATGAGAGGATTTCTTCAAGGACGTCTCACCGATTCCCGATTTGCTCAGTGTATCTTTTGACGAAGAGTTTTTCCGGCTCTGATTTATTCTCCAGGGCAGTCTAAATATCGGAAGAAGACATTTATTTAGATATAATAAAACATTGAAAATCGGGAATGGACCAATTTTTAATTGTTTATTATCCCAAGATTGGTGATATGATGACTTACGAATATTTATTAATATCTTGTAGCTTATTGTCTACAATACTGTCTCGCAGACATTTAATGTGGAATTTACGACGATTAGTGTGTGTGTATCGGCCAGGTTCTGAGAAAATGATGGTGTTGGTGTCGGGGAACGAGAATTTCCCTCCATGTGCCTAATCAAATGAATCACACAAAGAAAATAATTAAAGCGAACCACTAATGAACCTCGAAGTTCATATTTACCTCGATAATCTTTGAAATCTGATGACACTGAGACTCGTCGTATCCTTCCAGATAAAATCTCATGGGAGAACCATTTATGGTGAAAATATGTGCATTGAACAACATATTTTTGCTGACCCGTGGACTCATTGTTGAGGTTTCACCTTTGTCCTATCGTGGTTTTATGCGGACTGTTTACAATTTTTTTTTTCACCCCGGCCTAAACACTCAAATGCCGGCGAACGTGTGAAATTCTTCTGGAGCCGGTGAAGAGAGATTTTGAATGATTCAGGAAGTCGGTAAAGAAGATACTGCACAATTCATTGTTCTTCACGCCTCCAGGGGAGTACTACAGCTCCAAGTAGGTGGCAGTAATTGTCTCATTGAGTAAGTAAATCAAAATTAATTCGAATTATAAATTGTACTTGTCTTTATTTCGGGAAATTTTAGAATAAATTAAACAGCCACATTTGATTCAATTATAAGAAAAATTTTTAAGATCTGCATCAGCGAAAATTTCGCTTGGTTTTGAACCGATGAAATACGATTTCCACAATGAATGTGAGAGTAGCAAGTGAATGGCCGAATACAATAACTGTAATAAGTTGTCCTCGTAATGTCCGTACTTGTTCTTCTTCCACATGCACATGTTCTTTCGTGTTCGTGTGCTCGGATCTCTGCGAATATGTCATGTCAGAATACCATTTGTGAAGAAGACCAGCTTCGCGACACCTTTCAATAATTTCATTGATATTTTTTTTTCCAGGTAAACTCTGACGGAAGAGGAAAGCTGCATTGTGCGACCAAAAAATTGGTTTCGCTAATTTCAGTTGAAATTGTCCACTTTGGGTGCGAGTCCGATGCTTGTAGTACTTAGCTTCATTCCTGAAGAGAATACAGGAAACATTACGATGCCTCACAGCCATTTCTGGACAATTTGTATTATCCATTACTATGAGACTTCTCTTTTTCAAATTCAATTTGGTATCAGTGGCATTTTCAAATGTTTTCCTGAATACTGGATTCCGTATAACTGGTATCAAACCTGAGGCATCAACATCTTCTAGGGTTTCATATGTATTTTCCACCAGCGGATCAACGCCCAGATCTGTCAAAGAAGCGTAAATATTGTTGGCATATGTGAATCCTAGCACGATGACAACGAAAAAAAGGATTCGCTCGTAATTTTTTGATGGCTGATGTTGCACCGCTATTGAGAATATCCAGCGGAAGATAGTCAGTAAATTCCAATATCTTTGATCGAACTTCAAAAGTTTCACTGCAAGCCCAACGACAATTATTATAATCATGGCAAGAACACTACTTTCAAGGGCATCCATGAGGATTTTTTTGTTTATCGTCAATTTCCTTGGCATTAATATTGCCAGTTCATGAATTATGATATTATGCGTTCTCACAGATTCTTCAATTATTTGTTCAGTATAATGAATGCACAAATGAGCAGTCAAATCCCAATTGAAACTTTCCTTGATTATATCTTCAACCGTGAATTCGTTTCGCCATATCTTACTAAGCTTTTGTTTCGGTAGAATAACAGGAGTGGCATTAATTTTTTCAATAATTGTCTGCATGAGAATAATATTTGGTCCTGACATTTTCACCATGTCACCAACATTATTCCATATGACCGAAGCAAATGGTGGTTGATTAACGATAATTATTTTCAGCGCAAGCCCGTACATATTTTTAGCAAAATTTGGGAACAGCACTTCTTCAGTTGAGAACTGGATGTGATAAAATTTTTTCATGAACGGATTAAACTGGTGGATTATCACTCGGTCTGGATTGCCCTTGGAAATTTTGGTGATGGCTCCAGTCAATTCCAGAGATTTCGGTGAATCTGCAATTATTTTTGTAGAGACATTTAAATTAGAGGCATGACGAATTTCAACAATTGCGATGTGCATGATTGCGTGATGCCACGCGTGTCGCAGAATATTTTCCATGTCTCCATTGAAATTTGATGATGTCCTCAGTATGATGAGGAGATAGCAGTTTACAGAGAAGTCTGCCAATTTTTGGATGGAGTCAATCACTTCATATATTTTCTGATTATCCCCTGAATATTCAATATCATAAATGAAGAGGAGAGATGTTGACAACTTTGATATGCCACCAACATCCAAGTCTGTCAGCAGAATGGTGGGATGATCCACGTGGAGTGTCACACTTGGCAAAGTCTTCATAATTTTTGCCAATAATTTATCCTTCAAGATTTCAGAATCCCCTGTTCCATGGCAACGCATTATCAAAGCTGTATGTATAGGAAATCTAGATAAACTCTCAAACCAGTCGACTTCCGGCTGACTCTGAAGTTGATCTGACAGAATTGTGACGACAAGGAACACCAGCAGCCTGATTTTAGTAACCATTATGAATCTCGAAATACGATTGGTGCTGATGAGAATTCACAGAACGAGATTTCAATTAAAATTTCACGAAAAGAATCATTCGGTGAGTACGAGAAAAGTGTTATACACTTGACTGGTCTGTTTGTCAATGATACCACTAGTACGGAAACGACGTGCCTCAGGGAAAATTATTTTTTACTCGTCTCAAATCAATAGATTTTAATTTTTCCTGCGAAATATTCATTTCTACAGTGACAATTTCCTTCCACTCATCGGTAATTCGATCATTACGTTCGGTTATCGCTGGTACTCAGGGATTATTTAAGAATTACGAAGAATTTAATTATTTATTGGCTTTTAATGGTGTGATAATCGTCAGCGTTGAGAGGCGAACGGTTTTTTAAGTCGCATTGATGAGGACTTATTGTTATCCTGAGGGAATTATTTAATTTGAAAATAGTAAAATTGTTCTGTGGAACAGTCGGAAGCTAATGCCTACGGTGACCTAAGACGAAATTATTTGTCGATTTTCCAAATCGATAGAATTGCTACCTCTCCTGCAAAAGAATAAACAAACGTTCATTTTTTCAGCGTTAATGCGACCGAATGTTACCCGTTTATTTTTTTAAAATTCCGCTTCGAGAAAAAATCTCATGAGAATACCATCGATGGTAAAAATATGTGCATTGTATTTCTTTTTAATTCGGGAAATTTTTAAATCAAATAACCAATAACAGTCACTTTTGCTTCGATTATAAAAAGTGAGTGGAATTTTTAATATCTGCATCAGAGAAAATTTGGCTTGATTTTGAACCGATGGAATACGAATTCCCCGATGAATGTGAGAGTAGCAAGTGAATGGCCGAATACAATAACTGCAATAAGTTGTCCTCGTAATGTCCGTACTTGTTCTTCTTCCACATGCACATCTTCTTCCGTGTTCGTGTGCTCGGATCTCTGCGAATATGTCATGTCAGAATACCATTTGTGAAGAAGACCAGCTTCGCGACA
>NW_011887768.1:1090423-1091700 GCF_000806365.1 Fopius arisanus | reverse complement strand
TGTCCTCAGTATGATGAGGAGATAGCAGTTTACAGAGAAGTCTGCCAATTTTTGGATGGAGTCAATCACTTCATATATTTTCTGATTATCCCCTGAATATTCAATATCATAAATGAAGAGGAGAGATGTTGACAACTTTGATATGCCACCAACATCCAAGTCAGCCAGCAGAATGGTGGGATGATCCACGTGGAGTGTTACACTTGGCAAAGTCTTCATAATTTTTGCCAATAATTTATCCTTCAAAATTTCAGAATCCCCTGTTTCATGGCAACGCATTATCAAAGCTGTATGTATAGGAGATCTAGATAAACTCTCAAACCAGTCGACTCCTGGCTGACTCTGAAGGTTATCTGACAGAACAGGGACAACAAAGAACACCAGAAGATTAATTTTAGTACTCATTACGGACCTCAGAATAAGACTGACAATGGGAATAATGAAAAACATGAGATTTCAATTGAAATTTCACGGATCACTGGAGATGTGACTAAATTTGGATTCGTAAAAAGAACTTGTTATACGTCTGGCTTATTTGCCATTGATTTCACTAGTACTGATACGACGTTCCTCAGACAGAAATATTTTTTGCTTATTCCAAATCAATATAATCTAATTTTCCCACCGGAACATTTATTTCTACTGTGACAATTTTCCTTCCGCTTATCAGTAAATCGGTCATTACGTCCGGTTATGATTCATAAAATATTCAAGCGCGTTATTTCAGAGTCATGCAGAGTTATGACCAGTAAAATACATCAGGATTGTAGTGTCAAGTGGTACCCATGAAATATTCAGGAATGACGAACCATTCACTCTTTCGACCTGTCATAAAAAATTGAATTACTTATTGGCGCGATAATTGATAGAATCGCGAGGCAAACATTTTTTTAATTCGGATCAAGCAGGACTAGTCGAGATTATATCGGTTTTTTCATCACGACGTGCGGTAAAGTAACTTTCCATTACTTTTCCGCTTCACTTCGCCTGTCAACCGAGTGACAATTAAGTAATGGATAAATGACAACATCAGGATCTAATAAAATTTCATTTTAACAAATTTTATTCAAGTTTTAAATCATATTCGCATCGAGAAAATCATGCTGTTGCCGTCTTATGAGCTGTCGTCAGAACATTTCGTTACCCAGAATATTAATTTGGTATCCACAGAGGATTGGCATCGTAGTACTGCATTACAAGAGAGGGAGGGCGGAACACGCAATGTTGGGGTGTCTTTCAAGTCGACGGGGTGAATTTTATTTTCTGCGGTGTGAATG
>NW_011887768.1:1086480-1087878 GCF_000806365.1 Fopius arisanus | reverse complement strand
ATTCAATTCTCGATGACTTCGACAAGATATATAAACTTCACGACGACGGGCATGGATTTCTGAATGTAACCGATTTTCTGGCAGCCATGAATCCCCGATTCCCGGAAATGCTTCAAGTATCAATAAGGGATCACTTGACAAATTTGGGATATTCAAATCGATTAATTGACGAGCTAGTGCAATCTACTCTGGTGGTTAATTACGGACAAGAAACAGATGTCCACAGTTTTGTTGGATGTGTGTCGGTGACGGGGGCTGGATCCTCCCTCTGGTCCATCAAGGGTGGAAACAAGAGGGTACCGTATCTTTCCTCGATCTCTATTATTTCCCTAATTATTTATTTATGACACAATATAAATAAATCGTCTTCCAGGTGGTGGAGGGACTCCTCAATAAACATAAACACATAAGGATCAGGCCTCATATCGTGGAGAAAATTAAATACAATGAACAATATGACTGGGCCGATAAAATTTCGTCTGATTATCCATATACTGTCACCCATAAAGGTCTGAGGCATTGCAATAATTAAAATTCATTAGCAGAAATAATTATATTCGCTGTAATGAAGAGCAATTTTTTATTTATTTATTAATTACAGGAGAAAATGATGGACAGGCGGATGAATATGATATTGTGATTGTCACTGCACCTCTGACTTCCGATCACCGCATGCTCATCGAATTCCAAAATTTTCCAAATAATGAGAATTTTATTTTCTCGGGAAATTATCAAACGACGTACGCCACTTTCATTGAAGGTGAATTAAATCATACGTATTTTGGTGGTGATTCGTCTATTCAAGGAATTCTGAGTTGCAATCCTGAGAAAACGATTGTTAGTTCTGTGGGAAAATTGAGTTCAGTTGAAGGAGAGGAGTCGAGTGTCTGGAAAATATTCACGCGGAATCCCTTGACCCCAGACATTATTGGAAGAATGTTTTCAAAGGTGAGTGAGTAATGAGAGGTCTGTGAGAGGGATAATCAAGTGTTCAATGTGCTTTTCAGATCGATGAGAAAACCGGTCCGATTACGTATGAGTGGAAAGCTTATCCAAGATATTCGGTAAATGATAAACCAGGGAGTTTCAAGCTGCATAATGCTTTGTATCATGGGAATCCCATTGAATGGGCAGCTAGTGCCATGGAGATGAGTGCAATCGGAGGAAGAAACGTCGCTATCCTTGCATACAATGATTACGTGAATCGTTGCAAAAAACTGAAGGATTTTCGATCGAAAACTCGAAAGCTGAATTCAAAAATCGAACTGTAAATATCAACATCTAACTATTTCTAATGTTTCCATCCGAAATCGAAAATATCAAAAATTCCTATAAACTGTAATTATTATTGTGGAAATTTTATTGCAATTTTTTTTATACAGATAATAAAATTCCATT
>NW_011887768.1:1085217-1086470 GCF_000806365.1 Fopius arisanus | reverse complement strand
AAAAAAAAATGATAATTTCAATCTCTAGACACAAAATGAATGTGTAACGCAAAAAATTGGATGAATTTATTACGATTGTTTCTAATAACTCCTTGGCTCGTCGCGCACATATTTTCTCTCGTCGTACATATATAATATCATGGCTATAGTTTTTTTATTCAAGCATCCTCTGATGTTCTACTGATCTCACAAGTAATTAGTCCCATCTCGAACAGTTGTGTATCGTTTGCATTCCCTATCGGCATTATCAATTAACAAACTTCCCCGTATTAATTTCAATATCGTAGACATTAATTATATTTTAAATGGATCCCCTCAAATTGTTTGCTTTAACGTTGATGATGTACTCATCAGGACTTCACGGCGAGGATAATTTTTTGGACACTCCTGGAAGCATTCAATTGCTCAGAAATATGAAAGAATTAATTGCCAATATTATCGGTAAGTACTATTTCAGTTTCATTCGTGGTACGATGGATTACATCTTAATTATGGACTCAGGTAAAACTTCAGAACCAGATAATCCGGTGTACAAAGAAGCCCAAAAATTAGGACACATCCAGCCCCAAATGTCGAATGACACTCCATTTCCATGTGATGTTTCAGGTAATTTTTTTTTACATATCCTAATTCGAGATAAATAAATATCGATAATAGATCAAATAAATAAAAACCATAAACACTAATATTTATGAGAATAAATGATGTGACCTCCCCTCGTTGTTCTCGATTCAGAAAATTTTTTTCTCTGTCTAGATGGTAGATCGCAACGTGTGCCGACTTCTATACATAAATTAAAAGCAGGTGACATTGACATAATTGGAGCGATGGGCGATTCTCTGACCGCTGGATTTGGTATATTTGCCACTAATATATTCAATATAGTTGTGGAAAACCGAGGTGCCTCGGCCTACGGTGGAGGGCAGAGAAATTGGCGAGAATTATTGACCCTGCCCAACATCCTCAAGGTCTCCCCTTTTTTCAATTTTTTCAATTTAATATTTCATTCACTCTCAATCCAATTTTAATGCCTCATAATTACAGGAATACAATTCTAATTTGTACGGATATGCAACTGATGACTCATTCTCTCATCAATCATCATCACATTTTAATGTCGGCGAGAGTCTGGCGATGTCCAGAGATCTTCCCTACATGGCAAATAATCTCATACAGAGAATGAAAAGTGATCCGCGAGTTGACATCGAAAATCACTGGAAGGTCAATAATTATTACGAAAATCATTAGCAATT
>NW_011887768.1:1079801-1081657 GCF_000806365.1 Fopius arisanus | reverse complement strand
GAAATCATCAACTCACCGCTGGAAGGTTCTTCCTCGACTTCATCCTCGTTGTCCTCACCCAGGTCCACCGAGTCCTCGGTCATTTCGTCAATTTCAGGATCATCTTCTATCTGACCACAGGAATAATCCCGACATGTCAATTAAAATATTATTTAAATGATAGAAGAAATAGAATTTTGAGTACAGAAATCACCTACTTCTTCCAAAGGTTCATCGCTGTCATCGTCGATATCATTGACCCCAGGGATTCCCACGAATTCATACGACACATCATTATTTTCCTCATCTTCCTCATCATCATCCTTGTTTACTGCTGCTGTGGTACTGACTCCTTCAATACTAACATCCAGAAGTTCTGCCTCTGCCTCATCCTCTTCCTCATCTTCATTCTCATCTTCCTCAATTTCTCTCTCTGCCTCGTCATCATCAACTTCCTCTAACGTTCCCGAATCATTTTCCTCCTCTCTCTCGTCATCATCATAGTAATTATCCTCGCCAACACCAGGAGGTCCAGTCTCACTGTCTTCATCTTCCTGCTCCTCCTCATTTTCTCCCTCATTAGAAATTTCTTCCTCCGAATCAGCCTGCTCAGCTTCCTCATCATCTCCATGATCCTCTTGCTCTTCTTGATGTTCCTCATCCTCTTCGTGACTTGCAGCCTCATGATCACCTTTATCATGGGATTCTTCATGATCATCATGTAAGGACAACGAATCGTCTACCCAACCTTCGAATATCATCGCCCATCTTGAAGAAGCTACAGGTGTATCAACTGAAAATCCGAGGACTAGTCATAATTTTATAACTATTCCAACGAGAATTTTGGAGATGAGGAATAATTACCGTCGGTTGATCCCCTAGATTCCAAAATAATTACACCAACGAGACCCACGAGAACAGACAAAAGTACAAAGAATATTATCTTAGCACACCAATGCCCCCCTGTCCCTCCCTCTTTGTGAATATGTATTGTGACATTATCTCCATGATCCGAGGGTCCAATGAGCGTTGGAGGTGGGGTGCCAGCATCCTCATCTTCTAGAAAACCAAAAGACCACATATTTTCACTGAATTAAATTATCCTGACGTAAAAAATGCCAAGTGAAACAGTAATGCCAAAAAAAAATAAGAAATCATACCAAGACACTGTATCCTCTGTATATAGTACTCGTGATCGGCTAAAAATCAGGTTTAGTGTGTTACCAAAAATTTTAATAAAGAACGAGAAATGCAGTACTATTTATAGTACCTGTGGGATAATCGTCGTTAAGTACAGACGATATATTTTATTGCCTAGAAATATTGAATTATTTTAGTGACATTTTGAGTCCTCGAGTTTCACGGTTTTGTAGTGGATATTGAAAATTTTCAGTGCTTTTGGCAATTTTTGGGAACGATGATAAGTGTTTGGATACTCGTTTTTATGACGAAAATAAAGAGGATGGATATTAGCTAAAAATAATTCTACCCACCGTGTAACTCGCGTTACGAAAGTTTTGTCATCTCACCTCTTTTACGTCTCTTCTCTTTTCGTTTTCTCGGTTGTACATCACCCGACATATTATACCTTCACTTGAAATAAATTCCGATAATTAATCGATAATTTAAACTCGTTATTATCGAAAATTTGGGGAAACAATTGGAATAACTGTTGAAATTTTCAATTTCTCTTCGCGGATGCGCAGTAGCGCAGCCAGTGCTCAAGCTCGAACTCACAAAAGTATTTGCATTACTTCTAAAAGCATTGAGCTTCATCGACAAGTACTCCCTCTTACCGACAACAATCCCTCCCAAATGATCACCTCAATGACCATTAATTCAAATCAATTCATTTTATTTTAATCAATAATTGAAAT
>NW_011887768.1:1074352-1078861 GCF_000806365.1 Fopius arisanus | reverse complement strand
GATCCTTACTTCAATTATAGAACCACAAAGTTCCTGGCTGAAGAGGGTTTTTATGCCTTTCACAATTGGTTCGATGACAGAGTGTGGTATCCACTGGGTAGAATAATAGGAGGTGAGCCTGAAAATTTTTATTTTCACTGATGAAATATTAAAATATCTTTTAATCTTCTGATCTTCGAATTTTCCTGTGGTAAAATTCCAGGTACGATCTACCCAGGATTGATGATAACATCAGCAACGATTTACCGATTACTCCAGATGCTCAACATTCCCATAGATATTCGCAACGTTTGCGTATTTCTCGCGCCATTATTCTCTAGTTTTACGACAATAGTCACGTACCATTTGACAAAAGAACTGAAAGATTCAGCATCTGGTCTGTTCGCTGCATCAATGATTGCCATCGTCCCCGGATATATCTCGAGATCAGTGGCTGGATCATACGACAATGAGGGTATTGCTATATTCTGCATGCTCTTCACCTACTACATGTGGATAAAGGCTGTGAAAACTGGTGCTATTTTTTGGTCTACCTGCGCTGCCCTCGCCTATTTTTACATGGTCTCCTCCTGGGGTGGATACGTCTTCCTTATCAATCTCATTCCCCTCCACGTTCTCACGCTGATGGTCACTGGACGTTTTTCACACCGAATTTATACCGCCTACAGTATACTCTACTGCATCGGTACCATTCTATCGATGCAAATATCTTTCGTTGGATTCCAGCCAGTGCAGAGCTCCGAACACATGCTTGCCCTCGGAGTTTTTGGATTGTGTCAAATTCACGCTCTAGTCGATTATCTCAGGAGTAAACTATCTGAAAATGATTTTGACCTCTTGTTCCGAGGCCTGATCGCCTCAATGTTAACAGTATCGTGCATTGTGGGTGGCATTTTAACGATCACTGGAAAAATATCCCCCTGGACTGGCAGATTTTACTCACTACTCGATCCATCGTACGCTAAAAATCATATTCCAATAATTGCATCAGTCTCTGAGCATCAACCTACCTCATGGAGTTCTTTTTACTTTGATCTACAAATCCTGGTGTTCCTGTTTCCAGTTGGATTATACTTCTGCTTCTCCAAACTCACGGACTCAAATATTTTTCTTATTCTGTACGGAGTAACGAGTCTCTACTTCGCTGGTGTTATGGTGCGTCTGATGTTAGTACTTGCACCAGTGATGTGCATTCTAGGAGGAATTGGAGCATCTTCATTATTATTAACCTACATGAAGCAATTGGAGAGTAGCAAAGTGATCGATAAAAAATCCCGGAAATTCGAAAGCAATTACGTCCTCAGGAGTGAAATTTCCATGTTATTCATAGCTGTAATGTGCATTCTATTTTTCTCTTATACACTTCATTGCACATGGGTAACTGCTGAGGCATACAGCTCACCGAGTATAGTACTATCAGCCAGATCACCTGACGGTGGAAGAATGATATTTGATGACTTCAGGGAAGCTTACTACTGGTTACGTATGAATACACCCGAGGACTCGAAAGTAATGTCCTGGTGGGATTATGGTTATCAGATAACTGCAATGGCTAATCGAACAATTCTCGTCGATAATAATACCTGGAATAACACACATATATCGAGGGTGGGACAGGCAATGGCTAGCTCCGAGGAAAAAGCATACGAGATCATGAGAGAGCTCGATGTTAATTATGTCCTTGTTATTTTTGGTGGATTGACCGGTTATTCATCTGATGATATCAATAAATTTCTCTGGATGGTGAGAATTGGTGGTAGCACGGAGGAAGGAAAATCCATCACCGAATGGGACTACTACAATCCCTCCGGTGAATTCAGGGTCGATAAAGATGGCTCGCCAATTCTCCTCAACTGCCTCATGTACAAAATGTGTTATTACAGATTTGGACAGGTGTACACTGAAGGTGGAAAGCCGTCTGGTTACGACCGAGTACGTAATATGGAAATAGGAAACAAGGATTTTGAGTTGGAAACGTTGGAGGAGGCCTACACCACTGAGCATTGGCTCGTTCGCATTTATAAAGTTAAAGACTTGAAGAACAGGGGAAATTAGGATAGTTCAAGTGAATCATCCACAACACATTCCACTCACGTGGAATTTCCGAGTTTTCATCACATCCATATGTCACCTCGACTTATCACACCATGTGATGGTATTACGATTATATTTCTCTTTGTATTTTGTTCCTCCTTCAATTAGTTCATACCGTACAAAGTACTAATACATGCTACGTATTTTCTGTAATATTTTACATACAGTAAAATTTTTATATAAAAAAAGAATAATTGAGATTGAAGGATAATTTGATATGTGAAGGCACAAATATAAGTCTCAATACATGACGCAGTTCATATGTCAGTCTTTCCTGTTTAGTCTGTAGAAAATATCTGTCGTTTTTATTTTTTAATCATTTGGTCAGAAATTGATTGCAAGAAAATTACGTCATGATGATGGGATGACGTTTTTTTATAAAATTTTTTATTTTTATGCTAATGTGAAGACTCGATGCTGCAGTGTTACTTGGACTTTATCATTTCAGGTTTCTTAAATGGAAATATAAACGAGCACTGAACAAGTTCTGTGGACGGTACAAGCCCTTATTTTTCGCACGCATATAATGAATAGATATTATATCCAAACCATCAATTCCACCGGTTATGGTTCTTAAAATCTGCGGGAGTCTCTTTTCACATTGAAATAGATACGAACGTGATTATCTCCGGGCAGATACGCGACAAAGTGGGTGCGTTTCATATGAACACACGCATTTTATTGGATAAAGAGGAGCACCAGGAATAAACAGAGTCAATTAAGGTGTCATAAAAAATATGAGTATTTATGTGGTATATTAACAATATACAGGATAGGTACATACAAAATAGGAGATTAAACGTGTCAATTGTTAATCCCATTCTCCGATGTACATAGCACGCGGTGTGGGCGGTATGACGCCTCTCGTGGGCATTGGTAATCTTCCATAAATATGGTTGTACGGTGAATCTATTCGATCATCGGAGTCTGCAATGAAAACGGTTCCTTTGATCGTCATCGGCATAATTATATGAAGAAAATATTCAGAGAGAAAAAAAAAAGGCAACTTCCAACAAAGAATATTTCCTTGACACAAGAAAACATTGTATTGTTTCCTTATTTAAAAAATCGTAAAGTATGATGAATGTTTTTAATTTTTAAAGTGTACTATTGGGGCAGGAATGACAGATTTTCTTCCATCATGAAGGAGATACTCACCTAATCCACTCTCAAAGCTTCTAGCGTGGTACATTATGGGGGGTCTTTTACTCGGTGCATGACTTGCATAAATTTGTGACGATTGACTACTAGGATATCCTGTTGGAGCTGCGTATGACGGTCTTACGTGTCCATACGGTGGATGCATCTTCGGTTGATGTTGACTGTTTTTCGCCATCTTCACGAAATTTGGTACGCGCGCACGCAATCCACAGTAATAAGGGTCATCGTACTTTTTACTGTCATTCTTTTTACTTTTTTTCTCATCGACAGCTAGGACCGCAGGCCGATCGTTGCTTGTGCCGTAGTCATCGTCGATATCGTCGTAATCAGGCTGAACATTAATAGCAGAACAATTAAAACTCATCAATTTCAAGGCATAACGTCAACTTCATGGATTAATGCCCGTGAATTGCCTGTCGGAATTATTGAAACGGTTCCCTAGATTATTTCATGCCTGATTTTCCACGGTTTTACTCGATTTTTTTTTATACTAGTCAGAGTACTCGGGTAATTAATAAGCATAACGGAAGAAAAACGTGGGAACAACGGATGAAACCAATTAGTGGGATTATAGCAATAATCCATTGGACGAAAGACAATCTGTTTGACTGAGGAGTTTTTGCTGATATCTTCTCAATTTTCATGTCTTTTTTTGTCAATTTGTGAGAAATTGCGCATCAAATCGCCATGAAAAAATATCGGCAATAACGATTAATGAGTCACATTGACATTTATGCTTTATGACTACCTTAGGAATGCCATGGCCATAAAGGTTTTCCCTTGGCGGAAGTTTCGGTGGTCTTTCCGCCCGACGTTGATGGTAACTTGATGATTGTCCATAAATCGATTCCTGTCTTGGATCTCTGCCCATGTCCCTGCCGTCACTGGGACCGGAAGACGATGACACTCCCGCAACGCTATAGGGGTCTTCGTCTGGGATTGGAATTCTCGGGCGGTTTTTAATATCAACGGGCCTCTGAAGAGCTAAAACTATTTTAAAAAATTCCATCAATACTGCACAATTCCAAAAATCATCTTCATGACTTTTCATTTATAATTCTTACTTGGTGGCAACTTTGACTTAAGCATATCCAATCCAACAACATTGACAATGAGCACCCAAACAGGGCACTGCAATAAATCTGCCTCAGTACGTACAAAGACAATAGCACTTAGACACTGTTTCTCCAATCTCTTTCTGTCAGGATAAGCTCGCCGCGTTTCTCTGAACAAATTCATTTTATATTTGTTGGT
>NW_011887768.1:1070528-1073187 GCF_000806365.1 Fopius arisanus | reverse complement strand
GGGTGAATAACGTACCGTGAGATCTCTTGATGTCTCGTAAAAATTCTTGGCAAAAATGAAATAACGCAAGTGTTTCTTCAATCATTCCATTCTCATGTGTAATTATCAATACTAGACCGGATGTGAGGAGAGGAATTGAGACCGTAATGACCTTTATATTCGGTTATTTATTACTGAATGTATAAATATGGGAAAGGGAGCTGCGCCCTTGGTACAAAAAAAGACTCGTAACCTCGGGCTATTGAATCCCATTCACCAATTCAATATCGAAATTTGAATATTCCCTAAACTCCATAAATGACAGCCATTTCCCACGATTAACACAAATTTTCTTACGGAATTTTCTCCAATGTGAAAGTGTCCAGAAATATCTCCCGTCGCAGCAATAAAATTTTGTCATTATATCAATAAAAATATCTTCCATACCCGACAATATTCGAATCGAAGGATTTTTTGAAAAAAAAAGTAAGAAAAAAAAGCACGCCCGAGGAATTCTGGGAATTCACTAAAGAAAGAACAGCTGTAAGTGTGAGTAATAAGTGAGTGGTGAATTTGTACAGTATAATATTAAATGTTTCGCCTGCACCTAAAAGTTGGGGACTTTCACTGGTAATAAAAGGCGAAGGCCTAACTCAGCAACAAGAAGTCAAGAAGTTGAGAGAGTGGAAGAAGTCAGGAGAGTTTCCTTGGGCAATGGCTGAAGTAGCTGCGCAACAGAGATATACTCTCAAGTCACATACACATTAAATCCACATATATAGAGATAAATACATTTTAAAAAACAAATGCTCAATGGTATGGAGAGGGAAGCAATGGCTCCTGGGCTGCTGACTCCATCAGTACATACGTATGTACATATCCAGCAAGAAAATTACAGCTGCTACAACGTAATGTACATCCCAGAGGTTCTCAATGTTCCATTTGTTGATAAATTATTCATTAATTATGGGTAATAGAATTTAATGAAAGGAGAGGGACTATTTCCTCCGTTCTTCCACCCTTTTTTATCCTCTTTTTTTATTTCTTTCAGTATCGGCGATAATATACTAGCACTTGGAGAACAAACTTGGAGTCCTGGGTAGATGTGGGCGTTCATGTGTTAAAGAGAAAACAAGACACTCTTGTACCGTTAACTTTGTCGTTGTACAGTCAATAGATGAATAAAAGAGACAAAGGTAACGAATACTGTGTATTCCTCGGTTTGCTGTCACGTGTTCGGCTCGATCGAAAAATTGATGATAAGAGATAACGGAAAAACGTACGACCACCCCTTGTGGAAATCCCAGGAACAAACCATGAAGGAATTCTGTTATTTCAAAAGACATGAGGTAGATTTCCACACGCAAGAATGCGAATCACATTCTGTTCCAATTACTCAAGTAATTGCTGGAAAAAAAAATTGATGAATACTATAAAATTATTTTAATTCCCTGAATCTTTTGATTCTTTTCGATTTTATGTGTATTGTGAATTTTTCTTTGTTTAAATTGTTTTAAATTGATTGAACCGATTTGACGTATTTTTGTTTGTTTAGAGTACGAGGGGATAAATAATGACGGAAAGTATTTTTTTATTCTGGAGAAAATGTGGGTTAAATTTTCCGCTAATCACATAACTCATTCGATACGAGAAATCGTGCCACTGATGCCAAGTAAATTACCCACGTTTTGACCCTGTTTCATCCCGTGTTTACAGGAAATACAGATCTGAATAAAAATGGCAATATCAATCTCGGGCAATTTTCTTTTCTTAGCAAAAGCCCAGGCGCGATCGATGATCGGTGGTGCATGAAAGGTAGACTTTCTAAGCTCAACGTAACGATCAAAAGAATTTCACGTCGGTCACGCCCGCTTCCCTCTTTTTCATATAAAACATTGTATTGGATTTAATTACAAGTATAAAATCATTGAAATTTAAAATCATCAGGACTCGCGATAGGCGATAACTTAAAATTATCCGAAATATTGACCTCGAGATAAAATACAGTCTCCGATAATTCTCAGATATATTGAGTATATTATTATTTATAAAAAAATTAGAATAATGAGAACGAATTGTTTTCATCAATTAAAAAAAGCAGAATTTTTAAGTAATTATAACAAAATAATAATGATAAGGTGTCTGTGCATTTTAATATCTATCATATTTTCAGGAGTTGATTGATGAAACAAAAAGTTGTTATCCTTCGATGAAATGTGAATATTTTCGTAAAAGAATGGAGCCTTTTATGTTCATGTATATAGAACAGGAAGATAACGACTGTAGCTCTCGTTTCTACACTCCGGGGCCTTACGCCTTGCATAATTAGCCTTAAGAAAGGAATTACCAGTTGCTACACTTTCCCCTCCCCTTAATATCCCCTCTTTGTTGTATCTTTATGCTCTATCGCTGTCGCTTTTATCCTCTCCCGTTTGTTATAAAATTTCTCGTGTCTAAAATCTTTCCATCACTTTCCGCATTTCTTAGCGAACCGGTGATTATTATCTCTCCGATCTTTTTATTCCAGTCATTTCACAAGTTGAAATACGCTACGATAAAACTTCACCATCAACTTTGACATTTTTCATAATTACGCATTCATCTTAGAGAGCGAATTATCTTTTGGAGGGGAAAATAAATGAATAAATAAGAAAAAGACATCGCGGGGTGATGAAATCTC
>NW_011887768.1:1066985-1069553 GCF_000806365.1 Fopius arisanus | reverse complement strand
TATTCATCGATTATTTATCTTGTGAAATGAATGAATAAAAAAATTCAACCGATTGTAGAATTTAATCGTTAAATAATTTAAAACAAAACGTCTGTCACTTTTTGTAATTAAATTCTGATAATTGCAGAATAAAAATATAAAAACTGAAATATTCATGATTATTATTAAAAAAGTGGTAATCCAAAAATTCTAGAAAACCTTAAAAAATGAGAAGATATTAACAATAACTCCTGAATCTCACCAGCTGACTGAATAAACGAGCGCCAGTCCCTTTCACCGATTTTTCCATCATCCATTTGTTATTCATGAAATTTCTAAATGTCACAATCGAAAAAGGTTTTCACGAGTGAATTCAACTGTACCCTAACAAGAATAACTCTCACTCCGGATATCGATCGATATCGATGATTGAATAATTAACAGAGTAAAAAATAATAATAAATAATCAAAAAGGGATCGGTTTGGACTATAAAAATGAGGTCAAGACCTTCAGAGTCTGGAGAGTCCCAATAATCTGGAGTGGCTTTCTTGATCGATTTGAGATTTACAAAAAAATCGGGAAAAATAAGAGAAAATGAAAAATTATAATGACGTGTTTTATCCTTGTGGACGACAACGGCGTCTCATCTCTTGCTGGGGCTTTCACTTGCACGAAGAATGCGAAGGCTGTCGAGGACGAAGGCACCAGTTTCGCACAACAGCCACAAACCGCCTTTAGACTGGCTATTCCGCCACACCTCTCGTTTCCCATCTCTCTCCAAAGTGCAACAAACCTCGACTAAATTCAATATTCATCTAATCCAATCCGAAAGAAACAAGACACCACTCGAGTGATTATTTATGCCAATCGAATTCACTCAATCGATTTCCCACATTTTCGCCGAGTACATAAAATTATTCGCTCTGAATTCTTTCCATCAAAATTCATCAATCATCTCCAATCTAATAAATAAAAAACGAGAAAATCCACAGGTAAAAATCATTCAGCAAAATAAATTATTTATTCATTGTTATTAAATAGTAATATTAATTTCCTATAATTGAATTGAATTTCAACGCAAATTAAGTCATTGAATAACGACGACAAACTGCGAGAAAAAAATCGTAACAATTCGATTTCTTCGATAAAAAATGGGAAAATGGAGGTGCGAAGTGAATTTCCTTGGGTATGAATGAATAAATAAATAAAAATAAATGTAAATTGAAAGACAGCCTCAAGAAATGAAGAATAATAACCTGCGAGAAAAATAGTAGCGCATGGTATAGACCGAGGCATTCATCCGGATTTGGCGGAATTTCCATTGGAGGGCTTTCACTCGAGTCTTCCATGCATGTGGTGAACATAAAGGCGATGATAAGTTCCCGAAGCAAAAGCCGAGTTTCTCGATGCCCCAAGAGAACACGATTCTCGTTTTATAAATTCACCGTCATTTAATCCACCCATAAAAAAAAAAATGCTGAAGACAACAACATTGAAATGAAAATTTAATTATCCCGATAACTGTTAAAATAATCTATTCCTAGGGGATAGGCTGTAGAAAAAGGATTAACCGTTGGAGACATGATTTGTCGCTGATTTGATCAGTAAATTCATAAAATAACAGAGACGGTATGAGACCCTTTAACAGCCATCCACCAGTATCTCTTTCCAGTCTCACCATATACACATCTATACACATATATACACATATATACACATATATACACATATATACACATATATACACATATATATACACATATATAGATGTATATGCAGGTATATACATTTCCACAGAGATTTCAACGAGTTGGAGAAACTGGTTATATCCCAGGCGCGTAGGTCGACTTGTACTTTTTCAATAAAAAAGAACAACAAGCCCACGATAAACTTACATCTCTTTACCACCTCTGAAATACCATTGACAATCGGTAGTAGCCTCACGAATTAACTATTCACCAAATAACCGTTATCCCATTATGAAAATTGACATACCAACGGAATGACAGCTGCAGGATTGTCCCGTTCCTTCACTCCAACACGCTCCAATTAAATATCACATACGCTTCATACACCGAATTACTCCCAATCAGTCCATAATCCCTTATCCCACCCAATCCTCCAATCCTCCAATTCCCCAATCCTCCACTTATCCAATAAATCCTTCAATTTTCAAAAACACTTGTCGCTCTGACTTTCCCGCTACCAGAATTACCGTCAATTCAAATAAACAAGCGGGAAAACAAACACACGATCCACTATTTCAAATGATTACCCGATAATTTTCACTTTGTTATCAATTTTAGTCACTCCCAATAACGATTTATGATTTTTTTTAATCGGGATTGTCCGATTGATCGGTGGATACCGACCAGCCGTTACCGTGGAACAGCCTTTGAGTGAGAGTTCCACCGAAATGTTCTCCAGGTTGCTGTGCGATTGCGCATGCGCGGTGATTTGAAGATATTCCCCACTACCGATTGGTTTTGAACGGCGGGGGGATAAATAAAAATTGAAGAAAAAAAGAAAAACCGTCACCAGGACTAGTTCTTCCGCCCCCTGCACCCCTACCTCCCCCCCTGCACCCC
>NW_011887768.1:1061288-1065865 GCF_000806365.1 Fopius arisanus | reverse complement strand
AAAATAAAAAATAAAAAATTCATCACCGACAAAATGATTCGTAAAAATCTGGGTCACACGTTTCCAGGAAATTGTAAAACCCGCGAACAACGACATACGTTTGAAAATGCGTTACCTTATATTTATAACTTCTGAGTATAAATATACAACCTGGCTGCCATCCAGATTTTTTTTCACCCGCAAACCGTCGAAATGTACGCAATCCCCCACTAGTCATCCTAGTCGCCCGTAATAGTTTTCAACCAAAAAATCTCCCGTCAGTTTAATTTCACACGAGAGTCACAATATTCCCTATTTTTTGCACCGATGTTACAATCACAAGAGCTATCAGAGATACTTCAGCTAGACCGGAGTAAAGGATTGATTTAAAATTACTTGTTGCACCAAGTGAAGTAATAAATTGGTGTCCACCCGATCCTCAGTCGAAATAATCTCTAAAAAATTAATCGATCCTCTTCCCATCCTCATTAGTCCAAGTGATCACAATTCGATTCGATGTCATCTCGTCTCCATCCACCGGAATAAATTACATAATCCAAAATGCAGATGTGTGGTAAATGAATGTGAATAATTCCTCCCACCCACCGTAAAAATCATCGTGCGAAGAAGACATTTGATAATAATCAATAGACAATGAGTAGTTGTGAGTAAAAATGTAAGCCCAGAATTACCTGTGTTGAATGATAAATCTAAAAATAGATGCTGGGTTGAGATTTCGAGTGTAGGTACTTGCACTGGGAAATAATCCATGATTGTTTAACGAAAAATGAACGACGTAAATAAACCAATAAGTTCCTAACCCTCGATGAGTGATGAATTGATTGGAAATTAGTTGGAATAATTCAAATAATGCACCACCATTCTTTTGGATCGTCAAAAGGAGATGCCCTGTGCCCTCTAGGCTTTCACCCACAAGTCAGATGGCCAACAAGATGTAAACGCTGCTTCAGGTACCCATTAATTACCCATTACTCATTTAGTTTAAGTGATCGTAATGTGATTGCTCGCGATTTCGCTCAACAGCAGCATAATCAATGATTCGACAGAGACTACAAGGATCATGCTGGTAAGCGGAATCCAGGACTCCAAGGAGCCATCACATCATCAACCCCGAGTCTGTCCAAATGGGAATCATCACCTGGACGGTAATTTATTTGATCATCCAGCAACAAAAATTTAAAACGTGAAGCTTCATTAATTCAGGGTGAAGCTCATTGTTCCCTGGTGATACATTTTACAATTTTTATATTTTGATTTATGTACAGCTCGAGTGACAGCTCGGAGAGCAAGAGGACGTGGGCGTCAACATCAAATTTGTCGAAGGATGAGTCTTCCAAGGCAAATCAACTGCCCGCAGAGGAGTGGAGCAATTCGGCTGTTGATATTTCCAGTAGAGATGTCCAAATAAGTGATAACAGACCCAGGAGTTATGTGGGATCAGCCTCTGACAGTGCGGCATCATTTCGTCGTCATTCCGTCGATGAAACTGCACTTTTTCCGAATGATCGGTCTGAGGTGAAGCACCAGACACTCCAGATAAGACAGGTCATTGATAAAAGCTCCAGTGGCTCGGAAAATGATGTTGCTTTTATCGTCCAGGTTAACTTCTATTTTCGTAGGGGAGATCTAGGCAAAATGGGGCACAGGATAAAATAGGATGAGTCGGGGAAAAAAAAATTCATTCGCGAAAAACAGTGGAACACTTTTCTGTCTCCAATATTTTATTGAAAAAAAGAAATTAATGGGAATTAATTGGAAGAGGTTTTCCAGTGTCCCATTTTCCCTTGTTCAGACGTATTTCAGGTTGATATTTTTTTGGTGTTGATATTGTTTTAGGTGAGTAAGAATAAGCAGAATGTGGAGAAGGGAGGGGAAAAGGCAGATGGAAAGAGGGAAATTGACAGGCTAAAGGATCAATTAGCTGAAATGAAGGTACGCTGTGAGAGGGTGGAGCGTGAAAAAGGTGAAATATTACTGAGAAGATTAGCCACGATGGACTCTGTATCTTCCAAGACTGCCAAGAATGCTGAAGTGTCGCGTCTACAAAAATCGGTTAAAGAATTGCAGTCGAAAAATGAAGGTACGAGTCACGAGTTTAACTGGAAATAAAATAGCGAGTGATCATTGTTGTATTTGTTTTGGTTAAGCCTTGAGCGATGAAAAAGGAACACTCTTAACGAAGATTAAGAATCTGGAGAGGGAAACGGCGACCAGGAATGGCACCACCAGGGGTGAACGGGAGAGATCCACCACCGAGGATCTCAAGTCTAAACTCAAGGCTGCTGAGACACTTTGTGAAAATCTTATGGATGAGAATGAGGATATGAAAAAGGAAATTAGAGAGTTGGAGGAGGAAATCTATGAGATGCAGGATAATTTCAGGTTCACACTTCAATTCACTCGTGTATTTCAATTCATTTGAATAATGTTAGTCATTTCTCGAAGGTACCACTTTCATAATTTCCCAACATTTTCACCAGAATAATTTATCGAATAAATTAGATTACGGTATCGTAAATGAATTTTTTTTAATTCATAGGAAAAATAATCGATTTTTTTTAAAATCGAAATTCTTTTTTAAATTTCTTTGGAACAGGGAAGAACAAGCCGATGAGTACACGAATCTGCGAAAAAAACTTGAGCAGTCGAATAAGAATTGCCGAATCCTCTCATTCAAACTCCGGAAAATAGAACGCAAAGCGGAACAACTGGAGACGGAGAAAACGGATTTTGAAACAAAATATCAAGGGGTAATAACTCGTTATCCATCACGAATTAATTACTGATTACTTTGAATGATTGTGAACCAACAGGTAAAAAGTATGGAGGAAAATTTAAAGAAATTAGCAGTGGATCTGAAAGCGAAGGGATTGGGCAAATCAACTGGCTACACCACGAATGCCCAATTGAAAAAAATGATGGAGGACATGGAGAGAGATTTGGGTAAACTAGTCTCGCCTTTTATTTAATACGCCTTTCTATTTAATACGTTGAATATATCGGGTTAATTAATTAAACTCGAGACGTGGCATTTCCAACTGGTGCATACATAAACTTCAAAGTTCAATCATAAAAACCCGTTTTTAATCGATCCATTTCAGGTAATATTTTTGGAGGTAATGCAGTACCCACGGGCAATGACATGCCAAATATGTCAGAGCAAGACGCGAGTTCTAAATACGATAAATTGTACAAGGAGCATGAAATATTGCAGGCAAAATTGGATAAGGCGTTGAAAAGTCTCGCCGGGAATAAGGACGTGGCCAAGCCATCAGAGACGAGCAAGGCTGAGATCCAAAATTGTAAGTTATTCCCAAAAACAGAAGTCAATGACTTCAATTTAAAAAATACCAACAAAAAATCTTCCATTTTGCTGATTAATTATTGTGGAACTAAATTATCTCAGTGAAAAAGAAATTGAACGAGGCAACGGCCGGTCGTGAGAACGATCGTAAAACCTGGGAATCGGAAAAAATAAAACTCGACGAGGAAAAGGAAAATTTGAAATCAAAATTGCTGTCGCTGTCCGCTGAAAAATTGAAGGTTTACAATGAAGTGCTGGAGTTGAAGAAGGACTTGCAGACAGCAAAATCTACCGAGAAAAATAATGTTAAAACTGAAATAGCTCTGACTGAATTGAAAAAGGAACTGAATGCCGAACACGATAGGTGTAAAAAGCTGCAGGAGGAATTGTCAGTATCAAGTGAGAGAGAGAGTAAAATGTCAAAGGATTTAGCATCAGTGAGTTGGAATTTTTTTCCTCGATAAAACAAGTATCTCGGATTAAATAATAATTTTTAAAATAACGTAGGTAGAGCAAGCGAAAGGATTAACCGAGAGTGAATTGAAACGCATTAAATCTGAATTTGATAATTCAAAGTCGTCGATGGCAATGAAGATAGCGAAATTGACAGGAGAGCTCATGGAAGTTATAAGAGATCGGGATAAATGGAAGGTTCAGATGGAGGAGGATAAAGCTGCTAAAGACACTGAGGTGGGAAGTCTCAAAAAAAAAATGGCAGCCCTTGAGAAAGCGGAGAGCAATGTGAAAAAAATGAATGAGATGAAGCAAAACTACAACGAAAAAATAACAAGTTAGTTATTCACTGAGTTATTACCAAAAATATTTTACGGCAAACGGGAGAAATATTTTATATAAAATAAAATAAAATATTTCTCCTAAATAAACAAATGAAAAAATTGTTTGATTTTTTTCTGTGTAAACAAATGGATTTGGTTTATTGGCTTGCAGTTCTCGAGGAGGAATTGCAAAAAGGTCAGAAGTTGTATGATGAATTGCAGCTGAAGCACGCGAATCTGCAGGACGATAAAAAAAATATAGAGAGCGAGAAAGAAGCCTTCCACAAGTACACACAATATTGAGAAACCTCAATGAATACAGAACATAGTACCATGTAGTGAAACATCTTCTAATTACAGAAAACTAGCGGAGTATCAGGTTAAACTGGAAATGACGAAAGAGCGGCTGGAAAGCTCGGAGAAACTTCAAAAATCCAGAGAGGATAATTGGAGCGATGAGAGACGTCGACTCCAGGTAATTAAATAAATATAAAAAT
>NW_011887768.1:1057825-1059768 GCF_000806365.1 Fopius arisanus | reverse complement strand
TGATGATGATTTATTTGTCATTAATTGATTTGTACGTTTGACAGCTGCAGTGTGATCTCCTGGAGTTGCGAGACGCTCACGCCAAGTTGAGAACGAGCAATGAGAAGATGAGGAGAGAAAAGGAGCGTCACGAGAGGGAACGAGAAGAGCTCAAGGATATTATTGCGAGTAAACGTCGGTTGGAGCATAACGAAGCGAGAAACATGAATATTCTACTGCGACAGGTCGACGATCTGATGAAACTATTCCCAGAGCTCAGTAGCAAAGCAGAGAGCACCAATGCATCAGATACTTACACACCTACACCACCGAGAAGGACCAAGGGACCAAAGTCCAGAGAGTCATCACCAATGCTCGATACCAAAGACGACAGCTTCAAAGGATCCTCCAATAATGTCAGTGGAAGAACAGACAAGTTGGAATACACTATTAGGAAACTCATAGACGTCGCCAAGGAGATGAATGAGGCGAAACGCTCCATGGAGAGTGAGAGCTCATCCAGAAAGAAACTTGGAAAACGGTAATTGCCAATAAATCATCATTTTCCTTCAATTCAGAGAAATTTCCATTTGCAATTGAAAATTGAGATTGTGAATTAAATTATTCGAGGAATTTACAAAGCTTTTCAGGTTTGTATATAATTAGTTATTGAAGATAGTAATTGCTCTCGTTACATGTGTTCATTGTAAGAAGACGAAGTTAATTTATCAAGATTATTTTACATTCCACCGAAAAAAATGATGAATCTTTTGAATGATGTGTTACAACTTCACTAACGGAATATCTCGGTGTGATTTTAATCTGAAATTAACTCTCCAGGGCGAGTTCTATCGATAATGACAGTGGGCATGGGTCCTCCTCGAGTCGTTCGAAGGCCAGTCTCAAACGGAAAAGTCTGTCGTTAGAACAAACCTCTGGGAAAAATGATCAAGCGATATGGGGAACTGACAGCAATCTCTCCAGTATGGGGTCTCTCGATTCCGATGCCGATTCTCGTCGATTTGGTAACCAGAGGGACTCAAGTGTCGATAGGTGAGAATAATAATTTTCTAGTAGTGAAATTCCTCGTCACTCAGGATAAATATGAAGCCAATTATAAAAACAGTTGATTAATGACGCTAATGATCAGTTGAGACATTCTCTCGTAAGATTAATTAGCCAATCACTTCATTTTTCGACATTTATTAACATTAGAAAATATTCTTCGTAATTTTCTATTTCTATTTTCCATTTTTTTTTATTGTTTAGAAAAGAATCGTTTGTTTTTTATAAAATTGGAAAGCAATTACGATCTAGTTTACGATAACTTATATAAATGAATAAATAATTGTATTGGTTATCTAACTCTGTAAATATTCACAGTCGCCTGTCCGGTGGTTCTACGAAAAGTGAAATGCTCCATCGTGATAAAAAGCACAACAAGAACATAATAAGAAAAATAACAACAAAATTGACAAAATCAGCGAGCGTGGACGATCCAAACAGTTCGTTTGATTTTTCACTCCAGGTATTTCCTCATTCTCTTGAGAAATTATAAACTAGTATAAATGAATTTTTTTTTCGACCGCAATTTTAGTGAATTTTTCGCAATTTAAATATAAAGAGATTTTTTTCCAGTGCAATTTTTACCACTGCATTAGTGTATGGTGAATTTTAAATAGACAAAATGTTTGTCATGATTGTGAATTTTCCTCAGACTTCCGGCTCTGAGGCGAGCATAATAGAAGACACTCACAAAGTCGAGAAGAAGAATCTGAAGAAAAAACTCAGTGACATGTTTAAACGAGGCTCCAAGAGCAATGGGTAAGGCACTCAAATACCTGATCTGTTGAACGAAATATTTACGAGCTACTTTACATGGGGCATTCAGGTTGGAGAAAAAGCCATCGGAAGGCAGTAGACCCCCCTCCAGGTCGTCAAACGCATGAAAAACACGGAGAAGC
>NW_011887768.1:1051075-1052055 GCF_000806365.1 Fopius arisanus | reverse complement strand
ACACGTTGACTAAATGATGATCCTATTCACAGCTATTCCTAGTCAGAAACCAGTTTAAAAAAGACACAGAAATGTGCATTATCATTAGCATTTACCTTCACCACTGTCCAAGGACTTCACTCCTTATCAACGTGTACATATCAGTGATGGAATGACAAATAAACAGTCAAGAAATTTCAAACAAATTATTCTAGAATTCATCAGCCTATGAGGATTGTTTCATCATCGACAAATCTGTAAGTGGGAATTTCGAGATTCGTTGGCGCCGGCCCCTTTCGAATTCTTCCTGATGCGTCGTAGTGGGAGCCGTGACAAGGGCAATAAAAACCTCCAGGTACTATACCAGAATTGGGAATTGGTACGCATCCCAAGTGCGTGCACACACCGATCACCACTAGCCACTCGGGTTTTTGCACTCTTGCTTCGTCGGTTTCAGGGTCTCGGAGTTGGGATATATTTATGACTTTTTCTTGATTGATTGTTACCTGCGACCTGTGTGCAACGAGAGATTATTTTATTCTGTCACTCATTTGTCGTTTTGTTAGATTTTTTTTTTTCGGGACACTGAACCTGTGGTAGACGAATACTGGCTTTCCTCGCCACTTGATCACCGACACTTTGCCTTCGGGGATGTCAGACAGATTCACTTCCGTTGTTGCTATGGCCAGCACATCTTTCGATGCAGACATGTACTTCACGTAATGGGCCAGGTGGGCCTTCAAACCGTACATTGCTGTTACACCAGCAACTTTAAACGATAAAAAAATTCAAAATTCGGAAGATTTTTCACTATACTCAGAGGAATTATGAATAATTTACGTAAATCAATTAAAAAAATTATATTATAAAAAAAATAATAGTGGGGATTCCCCCATTTGTGTCCCCGGATACCGGAAAATGTGAAATGTCATTTTACCATAGGTTGCCACAGCTGATACCCCTTTCCTATCAGCTGGAGAGTCTTTCGATGAAAGCTGGGG
>NW_011887768.1:1042869-1043745 GCF_000806365.1 Fopius arisanus | reverse complement strand
TCACCGACGCATGAATATCCCTGAAATGACTCATCTCTGGTGTACTAGCTCCCGAGACTTCCGTGGTGGCATTCGTAGTATGTCCTACATCTCTGGAATACCGTTTCTCCCACAAACGAACGCAACACTCAATTGACAAAGTCAAAAATGCGAGTAAAGTACCGGCGCCAAGAACGAGAAACATTCCCTGTGTGTCATCGAGCGCCAGTGGCCGATCCTGTACTGGGATTTTCCGTTTTTTATATTCCTCCGATACCTGAAAATGTAAATTCCCGTGTGATTCATCCATTTCACCCTCACCCATTTCACCCCCATCCACTTCATCGCCACCCATTTCACTCCCACCCACTTCATCGCCACCCACTTCATCGCCACCCACTTCACTCCCACCCACTTCATCGCCACCCACTTCACTCCCACCCAAATCAAAAAATTAAAAATCAATTACCGGCAGTAAGAAACCCTCGGCTGTCCTCTGAACATCCCATTCCACGTCTCTGATGATCTTTTGAGTGAGACCAGATTGTCGAGCTCGAATAATAACTTTATTGAATGCCTCTGTGTAAATCGAATTCTTTGGAAGTGCAAAAGTCACTCCAAAATTCAGAAGACATTCTTTACTTATGTGCATTGATGATCTCATCGTAGTCCAACTGGAAAGAAATATTTTCCAAGAAATTTTTCATTGCATTTGTATATCTTTCAATTTTTTTAATATAAATTATTTTAAAATGGATTAATTCACCATTCAATGTGTAACTGAATTGCAGATGTGATTGATAATGTCATTTAATTGGTTTAATTAATTATCGATTGGTACTACCTGGGAGTAAATTGCTCTTGCACGATGTATTGAAGAAGAATTTTGGATCCAAT
>NW_011887768.1:1011179-1042534 GCF_000806365.1 Fopius arisanus | reverse complement strand
CATCAGAATTCCCGTTTTGTTCTTCAAATTTTTTGTGATCTTGTAGAGAACAGAAAAAGAAACGGGAAATAGGCTGAAATTTTTATGACTCGAACACGGTGCATGTTTTTCTGGTTCTATTATTTACATTTAATCTTTAATATATTCGCTTTCTCTTTTTTCGAGCACTCAATTAACGATTTGTCCGGTCATTGCATGTCTCTAATTTAAATAATTTAGCTACCGGTATTTTTCAGTGTTTTTGCAGTTATTTCAGTATTTACAATAGAACCGTTTCGAAGGTGCGATTTTATTCTAGGTATTAATTTTCTGATTTTTCACGACTGCCCATTTCCAAAAATCCCAAAAAATCGACGGAAATCACGACCACAAATCGGCGATAAATTGCGAGATTTTACCGAGAGTTCCTACGTCGTAATTTTCATCGATTAATTGATCGGGTGTATCGATGGATTCCGGAAACACGGGTACCGTGATAAACGCCATAATGGATCCAGTGTAGCACGACGTGATGATGATAGTAAAAACCCAATAAATACCTGAAAGCAAAAAAAATAATAACCAATAAAAATATTTCCAGAGAAATGAAATAATGGATTTAGCAGATAATTGTTACCAATTAGAAGTGACGTTGAATTCTTAGCAATTCCAGTATCCAAAAGTGGATTGCTAACGACGAAGCTATTGGTAAATGTACTGAAGACATACCAAATCATGTGCATGAATCTCGAGGGATGAGTAACCAGCGAGAATATGCTGTAATTTGTGTTGGTAGCCAGGGGAATAACGGCAATGACATAAGCCATCATTACCAGGACCCATACAGCTGGTTGAAAGGGTCCCATTATCGCCCGGTACTTTGGCAGGGCCAAGGATGCCTCTGATATCAAGGCCGCACAATCCTCCATATGAGAAAAACAACTGTCCAATCTTCCTGTTACATTATTTGTCACATAAATTCCACCAATCGCTACACTCGTCTCACCTTTCTCCACGTCCATTAGTGCAGCGTACGTTGGGCTGTGAATTATTTTATTATTCAACATTATGGATCATCGAGATATTTTTTGTTGATTGGTTACCTTGATGATGCTGTTGGATCTCTGAATTCAGCTGTAAAGTTCAGAGCTTTTCCCAGAAGTCTCATCATCCTGATGTCAATTCCATCCCAAGCGATTTGATCTTGACTCAATCCACGTCTGGAGTCATCGATTAATGTATCAATATTAATGATAATGAGAGAATAAAAATTACAAAATGACAATGCACTATTGATTAATCAATTTATAAGATAAATCTTCATTGATTCCATCTGATTCTTCTCTCGTCGTGAAGGTGTCAATGAAATTTTATCAAATGTGTTGGGGATTAAAAAATCAAAGGACAATCCGAAGGGATATCCTCACCAAGAAATTTTCCCATCGTTTCCTCTTGAATTTTTCAATACACGGGGTAATGAAGAAATAAATAATAATGTTTACGTTCTGATTGCGAAGGGCGGTTTGTGGGCGGTTGATATTAATAGTCTGTGACCCTTGAAACCTCCGGTGAGTTTCTCTGGGAATAGATCGATATTTCTGTGTGTCGTGTGGTCCCTTATCCAGGATGTTAGCAGAACAGGTTTACTCGAACCACTTCCATCTGTGTACAGCCTATGAGTATACAAGAGAAATGACCCTTCCTGGAATCCGCGAAAAATATCCATTTTCATTGACATCAATAACAAAAATAATAATCTAAGCACGGCAATCGGCGCGAAAATTAATTGAAGTTTGATTTTATTTAATTGCAGAAATTATTTGAAATCGAAAATTAATTTTTCAACGAATGGAGAGGAGACAGATGAGGAATTATAAATTTATTCTAATTTAACTAATTAACAAGTAATTATCACAAATTAACCTCCAAAATTTCCATGAGATATTGTAAAAACGTTAAAAAAGTCACGCAATGATTTCTCTAAAAAAAATTTCCAATCCATTGAGCATTCAGTATATTTACCTCAGTTCTTTTACTCATGCTGTGAGTAATAATTACCAAATTAACGTAAAATCTTGCACTGAAACTTTTGAGAAACTCTTTGACTTTCCAAGGTGTCGATTCCGTTATGACGAGAACTTTATTAACTGTTTCCTTCGCTATAATTTTTTCGATGCTGTAGATATCATCCAGAAAAATCATGTAATTGTAACACTTGTCCTTGAAGACAATGGGTACTTGGTTCAATGATGCATTTGTACTTCTCTGGATGAAAGAGGCGAAAGGGAGACTGGAATACAAGCCCTTGAGAAAACCAGGCAGTTGTTCAATGCTCTTGTCATCGTAAATTGTTATTACAACGCAACCACCAAAGTACTCTCTGAGAATATAATCGAGTAAACGCCCTAAACTTTCTGTCCGTAAATTCCTTTCAGGAGATACTCCCATATGGATCGTGTCACACCCAGTGCTGATTATTCTGGACATGATCGATATTGCTATAATTTTTTTCAGAATTTTCATGATTATTTTTTCGAAAATCCAGACACTCGGTTCGGAGACATTCAGTCGAGTCAACTGAGTTCAGAAATAAGACGATCCGGTTTTTATATCTCACGAGATATCGATATTACTGTTATTACTTTTCTCATATTTATTAGACATTACATGTAATGCTCTTCAATTTTTTATGGGAACTACCTCGTAAAATCGATTCTCATTCGGACATGTGAACACGAGAGATTGGAATGCAATCAATGATTTGTGGATAGAAAATAATCTAAAGTCATTTCATCCGGTTTATCACAATGTAATTTTGACATCATGAATAAGTGGAATTATCCCCTTAAAAAATTCAACATAATTCATTTAATTCAACTATTATCATCCCTTATCAGTATTATTATGAATTTAGTAATAGGAAGGATTTATAATTTCCACTGTAGGGAAATAATATTCATTCAGTGGATCAGATATTTTTTTAATGAATTTCCAAGCTGCAGTTGTAACGCGCAAATGATAATAACTGTAACTCCATCAATTAAATTACTGTTTTTAGAAATCAACTGATAATTACTGTGGAAGTTGGAGAAATAATTGAAAATAATCATTACCAGATTTGCAGTATATGCATATTCTGGTCGTCATTCGGGTTTATAAAATATTTAATCCGTCTGAGCGCATCTTTCCACACTGCAATCAGCATTAATATCGCATTCCTCCATTAAAGATCAATTAAGAAATTAATTGAGATATCAGAGGGGTAGAAACTTGTTCTCAAATGATTTTGTAACACCAAAAAATTGAATTTTATAACAAATAAATGAAAGAATGGAAATTATTTGCAATTCATTCTTTGAGTTACTTTTGGTCGGCTGAAATAACAAATTAATCAATTGAAATATTCAGATTCAATTAGCAATAAGCAAGTAGATTTATTTAATTACCGGGATTGACTGTAATGCGAACGTTTTCAATAATTAAAAGCACGGCAATCGGCGCGAAAATTAATTGAAGTTTGAATTTTTTTTAATTGCAGAAATTATTTGAAATCGAAAATTAATTTTTCAACGAATGGAGAGGAGACAGATGAGGAATTATATATTTATTCTAATTTAACTAATTAACATTAATTAACGCGATTTCAAGGAATGAAATAATGATTTTTCGGTGTCCAACCGATTTTTCAACGATGGCGATAACTTAAAATTAATAAAAAATGTGAGTAATAAAAAATCGGAAGTTGAAGATTTCTTCTCTAGAATTTTTCAAACAATTGGAAATCGTCGGATCACAGCCATCTATCTCTAAAATGAAAAATCATTGGGATTCCACTGGATGTCACTGCCAGATATTTCTGAATTGCCGATCGAGCTGCTCCAAAATTGAAACAATAAAAAGCCGTGCAACCGGCGATTGTAGATCAGTCCTGGACTAGCTGTTGAATTCCATATTCCTTGAGATTTTCCAAGAACAAAGGGATTTCGCCAGTACTTATTTCCGAGAGCATCAAAATGACTGGAAAAATCACTTACAAAGTTGGTAAGTTCAAGTCGATTTTCTCAATTTGTTTGAATTACCAATTATTTATCTGCAACGACAGTTACAACAGTTGAACAACAAATTAAAAAAAATTTCAATCTGCTTGAGCACGTGGTGGCAATAACTCAGCGATAACGGCTGATACCGAATTATTAAATGACTTTGGAGTTGCTGGATTTTTAATTAATAATGGATTATCCGTTATTTATTTTCTAGCCGATATTTCGTTGGCGGGGTTCGGCAGAAAGGAAATTACCCTCGCAGAAAATGAGATGCCGGGACTCATGGCCATTCGCAGGAAATATGGACCTCAGAAAATCCTTAAGGGTGCGAGAATCGCTGGATGTCTTCATATGACTGTACAAACAGCTGTTCTCATCGAAACCCTCACCGAACTCGGGGCAGAGGTGAATTAAAACTTCCGTCATAAAACGGAGAACAAACAATAATTCCTAAAATATATCTGACAAAGGTGTCGTTTGTTGACTGAAAAAGGTTATCGCGACTGACCTTCATGAAACGAGGAAAGAGAATAATAGAAAATATTGAAATAACTCTCGACATTGCTCTATTTTTCCTCGATTGCGATTACCATATTTTTCATAATATATGGAAAGATTGAAGAGTTGAAAATTTATTGAATGAAATTATTCAGGTACAATGGTCTTCCTGTAACATCTTCAGTACTCAAGATCATGCAGCAGCAGCGATCGCAGAAACAGGAGTTCCAGTTTTTGCCTGGAAAGGTGAAACCGACGAGGAATACACCTGGTGCATCGAGCAAACTCTAGTCTTCAAGGATGGAAAACCCTTGAACCTGATCCTAGATGATGGAGGTGATCTCACTAATCTCGTCCATTCTAAATACCCAGAGTACCTGAAAGAGTGCCGTGGCATCTCCGAGGAGACCACAACTGGTGTTCACAATCTCTACAAAATGCTCAGAGAGAATAAATTGAAAGTCCCAGCCATTAACGTTAATGACTCTGTCACCAAGGTTTGTTATTGCATCAGATACAATTTATCAATCGTACGATATTGTTTCACCACTATCCACGAAATTAGCGTCTTGTATCTAGTCATTATCAACTTATCACCTATTTCCAAATTTAATTACTATGTTTTCAGGAAATTGACCTTCATTAATTTTCACGACGTAATCAATTGATCATTAAGATAAATGAATATATCTTTCCATCAGTCGTACTTCGATTAGAAATTAGATCTTGAATAACGATAAGAAATTAAATTCTCAAATGAAAATTTTTTCAATTCTTTTATTTCATTCATGCATTGAAATGCCTATGAAATTCTCAATGCAAATGATTTAATTTTGCAGAGCAAATTCGATAATCTCTATGGGTGTCGAGAGTCCTTGATCGATGGAATAAAACGAGCAACTGATGTGATGATCGCAGGAAAAGTCTGCGTCGTGGCAGGATATGGAGACGTGGGTAAAGGTTGTGCTCAGAGTCTTCGAACTTTGGGTGGCCGTGTCATCATCACAGAAATCGATCCCATAAATGCTCTCCAGGCTGCGATGGAGGGATACGAAGTCACAACCATGGAAGAAGCAGCTCCCAAGGCTCAAATTTTTGTCACAACAACTGGATGCAAGGACATCATAACTGGCTCACACTTTGAATCGATGCCTGATGACGCTATTGTCTGCAATATCGGGCACTTTGACTGTGAGATTCAGGTCTCTTGGTTGGAGAAAAATGCTGTGGAGAAGGTCAACATCAAGCCACAGGTGGATAGATTCAAGCTCAGCAATGGCAGACACGTCATTCTTCTCGCTGAGGGAAGACTCGTCAACCTGGGATGCGCCACTGGCCATTCCAGCTTCGTCATGAGCAATTCCTTTACTAATCAGGTCCTAGCACAGATCGAACTGTGGACCAAACCTGGGACGTACCCCATTGGCGTCCATATGCTGCCCAAGAAGGTGAAGCATTATTTTTTTTTATTCTTCCAATAATGCTCCAAACAAAAAATTGGTGCCATGATCTGAAAATTTATTTATTTTTATAATTTTCCAGCTGGATGAAGAAGTCGCTGCTCTCCACTTGGACAAATTAGGCGTCAAGCTCACAAAATTGACCCCTGAACAGGCAAAATATCTGGATATTCCTGTGAATGGGCCATACAAACCCGACCACTACCGATACTAAATAAATTTTAAAAAGAAATGGCAATCGTGTGTGGATTATGATAAGAGATCTTTTTTACTGAAAATAGTGCTGTGAAGTGAGCATTTTCATTGATAAAGATAATATTCATTCATTCAAGTGTTTTTTGTTTTACTCAACAACTCAATATCAGTCTTCTTTTTTGTTTCCTATCTATTTACATTTATTGAAGTGATAATCAGTGAAATACTTAGCGATAAAGATCTCATGGAATGGGAGAAAAGCGTGAAACGATTTGGTCCACCTGTCAACGTTCATCCTGGTATCAAGGTACGTATAAAGATCCCCAATAATTGAATATTCAAAAGAATATTTTAAAAATCAATCACGAATTAAATCAAGTTAGCAAGATGGATTCTCCTAACGACTGGAATAATTCATGGCGTAACAAAAAAATCGAATTACATTCACCTGGAGAAAAAACTTCAGGAAGGTCAAGAAGAAGCGCAAATCATAAAAGATAAATTCATTGAGGATGAAAAATCAAGAATTTTCCATGAAGAATCGGAATTTCTGAGGGAACAATTTCTTGGCAAAGGGAAATCAACTGATTCAGAGGCAAGGTCAAATCATGAATGAGAGAATTGAAAATATTTCGATAATACTCAGTAAGAAAATGTGTATTCCACAATGTCCATGAAGTACGTGAAATCCAATCATTAACATAATTAATTTACAGTCTTTCTTCTTTATATTACATATATCTACATCTTAAGTAGTGAAGTACTTTCCTGCAGACAACAACATCCGCAACCAGTTGGACAGACACTTTCTTTCGTGAACCATGCAGCTAAATGCTGTGTATGACCTCCATGACCGCAGACAGTGCAAAAATTGCTCGGACCTGACGAATGCAAGACAAAAAAACCAATACTTCATTCAAAATAATCATTTAATTTGACCTAATTCCTAGGGAAAGAAGCTATCAAAATATTGCGATAATTTTGAAGCGCTTGTGGTCTTACGAGTGATGATTTTTAAATTTTTTAATTAATGAAAACATACCTCTGACTGAAATGTGACAAATGACACACTGAAAGGTCAATCTTTTGCAATGGGAGCATTGTGGTCCCCTGCTGGTCTTCGTGCAAAGGTGGCATTCACTCTGAAACTCAACATCTTTATTCGGATCGAGTTGTGATGAGCTGACGTGTTTGAGAACTTGTGCCCTAGCGTCTAAAAGCCTCCACCTGTGCAGCACCTCTGCATAAGCCTTTTTGTAGCTATCATACAAAGTATTATTTTTCTCATCGAGAAGTTTGAGATTTCTCCCGGTTTCTCCAAAGCTCTCTGGAGTGAGTTTCAAATCATCCAACGAGTCAGACCACGAGTTTGAACGATTTTGCTTGAGATTTTGAAAATTCCAACCCTCGAGGTTCGTGTCTGCTGGATGAATAGTGTGATAGGGTGAACCCCCTGGCTGAAATATTCAATGAAAAAAAAAAAATCATTTTTGAAGGGTACCCAGGGCGTTGACGACTTCCTCCGGTTTCTAACGAGCATTCACACACACTCCAGATGTAAAAAAATGAATAAAATCAACTCGACGAAGAACCCGAGAACCAGTCTTACCTTCAACCACCATTTTCCAGTGAATAGCCTCTATAACAAAACATAGAATAAACGTGAGTTTTCATGGGAAATCATATACCGCTGTCACATTTTTCAATCACCGGTGCTGACGAAATCATAAACATGATAGTACCAGTAAAATTAAAAATAATAGATTGTATTGTGGTTCTCGAGGCACTCAGTCGTACCCGAAGAAGTCCAAAAAAATGATGATGGTATTGTTATCAGGTGCCACATGCATTCAGATTATTTATTGTACGTCAGGTGTGGGAGATACTCACGCTGATGTTGATGGATTTACTAAGAAGATTTTGATTACTCTCGTTATTCTCAGATCGATGAGTGAAAGCGCAACTCAGCATGGCGGCCATTTGTACGTCAGATTGATTGGCGTAATGCTGAATTCTGTAAATAATTCAATTCAATAAATTTTATTTTTTATTCCATTCAATTTCCGTGCAGGTAAAATTGAGAAAATTCCGGTGATAAATTAGTACTCACAAAGAATGAATTAAGTTTTGTCCGAATGGATGCAATTGCCAGGGGGGTACACTATCCATTGAACACGAATTCTGTGAATTATTGGACAGGGGTGAAGATATCACCAGAGAAGCTAAGTACCAAGCCTGGACAAGGTCAGGCCTCTCAAGAGCAGCCGCTACATTGGCATTATGCTGACACATCCCTGGAATATCCGTGACGTTGATAATATATTTCTCAGCAAGTTCTTTATTCACGAAGAAAAGAGATGAGGCGTCGTAAATTGTTGCTATAGAGTAGAAATTCTTGTAGCAACTCCTACTTTGGGTTCTACTCGAACCATGCGCATTCCTCCTACCAGTTTTTTGCTGAAAGATCATTCTCTTAAAATTCCTCTCTCAAAGATTAAAAAAAAATTGCAGGAAATATGATTAATAGAAAATCTTCAACGCACCCTGTCCTGAAAATAAAAAGAGCTGATAGACATGTTGTCCGCAGATTGTCCAAATGATCCTGAATACATATTCATAAAGGGTCCATTCCCAATGGCCGCTGCCAGAGCAGAAAGTGCCCTGGGGGTGATCCCATCAGGTTTCACTGACGTTCTCCTACTGTACGTCGATCTTCCAAAGCACACCAACACTCCAACCCCACAAAATTTGGCCCCCGACGTTCTCGGAAAAGGAATGTACGTGTCTTGATAATTCGATAGAATATTGGAAGAAGCCAAGAAGTCCGTATTCGCTTGAATATAACCCATGTGATTGACCTCGCTCTCATCAGTGGCACAGGTCTGCTCCAAAGTTGTTATCAACTGCCTGAGACAGGGCTCCAAGCACGATCTATTCTTCCTCACCCTTTGCTGTGCTGTCTGCTTCAATACCCTGAGTAATTTAGCCATCGTTGTATTATCCACAGTAGTTCCTGGGCAGAATTGAAATGTTGGCTGGGCAGAGCAGGGATAGTTACCAGGAAAATTAACTTTCAAGATGACATTGTAGTTCTTATTTCTCGCTGTAACTGTACAACTTCTTTCCACAGCATCCATGGCATTCAGCTCAATATTAGGAATATTCATATTAATTAATGAGAACTCTTGCTGGAGTGTTTTTGGTTGTGTTGGAGAGGGCACCTCCTTCTCGCTCTCCACGGTTATAATTTCACTCTGAATGACTGGTCCATCTGATTTCGATGGGAAATTCATTTCAGGTTCATTCTGGGGATCTTGGAGTGTTATTTGTTGAGGAGATCTCAGACTCCTCAGGTTAGTGTCTTCTGAATACTGCGTATATACTGAGGTAGTGTCATCCATATCATGACCACAAAGTTTCTTCAAGAATGGATCAATCTTGAATATTCTGAGGCACTGGTCCTTCGACCAAGTGATCAATTCGTAATCATTATTATCTACTTTTTGGTATCTCCATTGGAACTCAAGGACAACGTCTGTGTGTCCGACGAAAGTGTATATCGGGGCACTGAAGTTCGAGGTATTCCACAGGAGGAGACTATTCTCTCCCCTTCGAAGCTGAGGAACCACGATGGTCACTAGACCCTCTCCAAAGGGCGTGTATCTGGCTCTCCAGACTGGAGAATTTGTCGTTAAAATTCCCTCTGCCCTTCTGGGATTTGTTACATCAAAGATCTTGACTGTACAGTCTTGACTTGATGTTGCTAATTGATTCTGCTGGAAGGGACACCAGTCCAGACCATGAATTTTCGTTAAGTGAGCTGCTATGTACTGCACTGGGCTGTTCCCCTTGCGTTGATCCCAGATTTTGACGTCTCCGTCGTGGGCTGTGGCTAGAGTGTGAGGGGACAGGGGATTCCATCGCACTTGAGACGATCCTGCTACTGCTGAAAGGGACAGAGAGGGCCTACGTTGATCCCTCAGGTCCCAGATGTGAATGAATGTGTCTATACTGCAGGAGGCCAAGATGTCTGGCTCCTTCGGGTGCCAGTTGAGATCACTCACTACTCGAGTGTGAGCTCGCAGACTGTGAGTTGTCTGGAGATCTTGTCCTCCTGCATCTGCGAAGCTCAGGACTTCCACTCGAGTATTACTCTGTGCGGAATAATGGAATAATTTTTTGCTCGGGTGATAATACATTTTCATAATAAAAATATAATAATTTATTAATTTCCTAACATTTAGGCCCTTCTTCAGTAATTATTATGATGAAATATATCAACAAATCGTATAATTGTACAAAAAAGGTCGATAAAATATTTTGAACTCTTTTCACATAAAAAAAAAATTGCTGGGGTTAAATTGAAGCAATTGCTCACGTGTTTACATTTCAGAGCAAGCGAGTAATCTTCTAATTTTGATGAAATGACCTCATACGGAGGAAACAACTAATTGATAATTTTTTCGGGGGTTTTTCCACCGACAGCTGCTATCGAAATAGTTATCAAGAAGGTGAACTCGTAGATTATTTTTATTTTCAAGTAACGAAGTATTCGATCATTCAATCATTCCGGTGAAATTTGATCGTGACCTTCTAATGCATTACCGGAGTTATGTCTCAAAGATTTCTCACCGAAATAGCGCACAAATGACAGTTGGGTAACGTAGGATTCCACTCAGCAGATCCAACTTCATATTTACTCTGTCTCATAAATTTCTTTAGATTATCGGAGCCCTCATTCAGCTGCTTCACCGCGAAACACCTTCGACTGAAAGAAAAAAAAATCTCACCATAGATGGAATAAACAAAAAAAAACAATAAACAATGTCCTCACCCAGCGAGAAGAAGATAGCTGCCGGTGGCATCGACAGCCATAGTATTCGCCTACAACAAATTCATCCAAGAAAAAAATCCATTACAAAATACGTCCCACTATTACAAAACATTTGGTACGAAAATATAAATAATCACCTGCAGATCCCGGTGTTCCGTGACAACATAGTCACTGCCCCAGCGTTTTAACATTTTACCAAATAAACGTCACCATTTTCCGAGGTTAAAAAAACACTGTCCTGTGCTCCCACCTCTCTCCTCTCATTTCTGATTTTCACGAATGCTCACTGAGGAAATCAAGAATCATGCAGACGCATGTGTTCTTCAATGTTCAGGAGAAGAAAAAAAAAATGAGAATTTGGAGTGGACTACGCCATTGCTGTGCGCAATGACCATCAAAATTGTTTAACCACCGCGCAGTTGCTACGGCCCGTATGAAAATGAAGAGAGAAGGGGAATAACCGCGCTCACATTATCCTAATTACAGACCAGCTGATATTAACGAATTTTTCATCGTAATTGCTACGAATGTCATTTCAGTATCTGTCAGAATTAATCCATCATCTCTGGAATTTTCCATAAATATTTGGAGTACTGGTTGTAGCGAGGGGTGAAGGGAAAAATAGTCGTGATTGTTTGGTGTTGAGAATTGACAGAACCGTGAAACTTCATTTCTGTCAGGGGTGCAAGTGAGATAGAAATACCTGCGGGTTGGGGAGAGTAAAAAGAGATTCGTAAGGACGCCTTTGTGCTATTTCTGTCACGTAGACTTGCCAGTATATGCATCTTCACTACATACACAAGACTCAAGTCAAATCTCGGTTCATCGGTTTGTATATCAGGAAAATTGCGCGTCTACTCTTCGCAGTTGGATAATAATTACAATTACCGGAGAGTTGTTAATAACTTGTGGTATTGGAGTGTTTTTGGGTGTTAATTTTCAGTGCGTTAAAACATTGAGAAAAAATGATCTCAATCATGGATTGTTTTCGGCAGTAGCGGAGTGATTATTCATCGACTGATAAACAACGAATTGTTCGTGAGGAGATTGTCATTGGAGTAACGGAGGCATTGTTTTGAGAATTTTTTTCCGAGATTGAGGAGTTCGTGCTGTAACATTTTTTGAACAAATTCTACTGTTTGTTTTGAGTGTACGTTATCTTTCAGTGCGTCGTTCATTGGCGTCACGTCAGTGTCCACTTTTTTTTCCAGTGAAAAATAGATACAGCATTAATAATACATTGATCATAAATTTCACTGAGCGCCTACAGTTTGTCAATAACTCTGGTATTTTTTTTGGATTATATTCATAGAACAAAAAAGGGATTTATCATTGTGATGTACCGAAAGTGTAGCACTGAGGAATACTCCGTTACATCGACCATCAAATTGCTGCACTCAAAGAGGAAAGGAATTTTCATAAAAAAAATGCTCAAGGACACAATAAGTATCAGAAGTCCCTTAAATTTCCTAGCTTTTCGTCTGTACTGAGGTGATTGATTCCGCTACAGGTGAAAATTCAATTGATGAGATTTATTTCTGTTCCTTTTATTTTTCTTTTCAATAAAAATTTGAGGAGAAATTTTTCTCACGATTCTGCGATTTGTCGAAGAGCTGATAACTCCGGCAAAATATCGCGTTGAATGCCAGGGAATTGTTGATTGTTGATTATTGATTATCCGATTGATTGATTGATAAAGTCTATCAACTCACCGAGGTTTTCAACGATAAATAGCATTTTGGGGGAGAATTAATTAGCAGCCATGAAGCTGTTAGAGAGCACTCGGTTCGAGGCCATTAACAATGCCCTGTGTATCAAGACTGGTGACAGCAAAATCATCGGGAGGTATTTAAAAATATTTGTGTAGTTATTAAATTTTTAACTTGTATATGAGCATCTGATTCTCGGAGAATAGAATTTATCTGTCATTGATAATAAACTAATTAATACTTTATGATAAAGGATCGAGAGTTACTCCTGCAAAATGGCTGGCAACGACAAACAATTATACAAAAGATTCAACGCCGAGCAGGGAGTCACTCCACATGACCTTCAGGCATTATCACCACCACAAACATCCCTTGGCACATCCCCAGCTCAAAGCTACTTCAGGTATTTTTCATTGTCATCTGTCATCATCCTCATTTCAAACAGTATCAACAATAAATGATAATTTAATTAATTAATTGGTTAGTCGGAGCATCTCGGGCGATGAGGACGGACCACTCTGTGATACAATAAGCCGCAAGACCCTGTTCTATCTCATAGCGACACTCAACTCAGCGTTTCATCCGGATTATGATTTCTCAGATGCAAAGAGTCATGAGTTTAGCAAAGAACCGAGTCTACAGTGGGTTATGAATTCAGTTGACAGTAATCTGAGTGCAACGGCTGGGGATCACTATCGCACCCTGAGATCAGCACTCTGGGCTGCTGTTGAGGATGAGATATCCATGAACGAATGTGATATTTACAGGTATTAAATTTTTCAATGGTTGAAATTCAAACTGGAATTCAATCATTTCATGAATTCCAAGTCCATGAAAAATTTATTAACAGATAATGTTTACATTTCAGCTATAATCCGGACCTAGCATCAGATCCATTCGGCGAGGATGGATGCCTCTGGTCCTTCAATTACTTCTTCTACAATAAAAAACTCAAGAGAATCGTTTTCTTCACCTGCAGAGCTATAAAGTAATGCAGATTATTCTTCGATATTAATATGCAACCCTTTTATTCACGTGGTATTAATTAATGATATTTTTTTGCAGTCCTCTTTATGGCTTGGACTCTGGTGTCGGTTCTGATTTCGCTATGGACGAGGATGAAGATGACAGTTATTAGATAACGATGAATAACTCAATTAGCCTGAGTCTCTGTCCTTGATTTCGTTTACAAGTTGACGAATATCGAATGCCCATGATATTTATCTGTTCTCGAGTTTGATTCAATTTTTCCTGTCTAAGATATTCTCGTGTAATTCCCCTCTTTTCCCCGAGGCTTTGAAAAAATCGTTGATAAAGTGGTGAATTTTTTCATTACAATTTTCAACAAAAAATGTTTTCATATTCTCCGTTTGAATCATATATAAAAAGTCGATATTCTGTTTTTTATTCGTCTTTAGAACGAAATTTTACAAAAAAATATCTCAAAGAGTATTCTCTAGATATTCAATTTTTTCAGAAAATGCTTGATTTTTTTTTCTGTCTTGAACGTCAGACTATCGTAAGGGAAAACTGAATTTTCATGTGAATAATATATATATTTTTATGTATATCATTCACAATTATATTTCACCACTTTACAGCTGACAAGATCATTATTGTTCCTCTAATCATGTCGAAGATCCACATATTACGGCACGGTGTATTATCCAATCGTCTTTTGACATTTTCGATCTCATTTTTTTTTTTTTTTCATTTCTCCTTTTCTCGGATAGTGAATTAATCAATTATTGTTTATTATATATTGAAATTTCGTCTCGATAATTAGTCTGTTCCTCCTATGAAATAATTGTATCCATTATTACATATTAATGCAGCTTCCGATGAGTCAGCATGATTGATAAAATGAACATGTGCAGATGAGAATGAAAATAATTGCGAAATTGAAATGAATTATTAGTTTAATAATAGAAGTTCATGAAAATGGTAATCTCGTTACAATTATTTCTATATTCTCGATGTAGTTGAAGGTAAACAACCCAGAATTGTTGGTATGGGCACAAATAATGACTGATATGGCTCATGTACTTCATACCGTACATGGAAATCACATGGTTTTACGCACTGAATAGTATTGAATGCAATTGTTTATTCTTTTCTTCGCTCTAGATTTTCTTAACGTTAAACTCTTTAAATAGTATCGTATGACCCGATTGTAGATGAGTTGGCCAATGCCTACTGAGAATCAAATAAAAATTACTTTAGCAAGTAGATTAAGAAGTTTTTACAATTGCAATAAAAATCTATCAATCATCATAAATGTTATTTCTGGCAATAGAAATTATGAGGTTTGAGTTTAATCCGTGGAAGAGAGACGACAGTGAAATTATTCTTCGACTTGAGAATAAATAACGAGGAAGAAAGAATAATTAATGAGAAAAGTAAAAAAAAATAAGTGACAGGAAATGACGAAAGTCCAATTGAATCAACAGAACATGACTTTATCATTCTTTATGCATTATTTTTTAATTCAAATAAGATAACACCACTACACGAATGTCTCAGTGTAAAATAAAAATTATAAATAAAAAATTCATGGTGCGAATTATCCATTCATACTGAAAGAGGAAACGCAAAAAAAAAACGTAGAAATATAATCACTCTTGAAATTAATTCGAACAGTCCTGCAGTTTTTTGCTTTTTCTGTGGTAATTATTTTTAGGCTAATTATGCACTTGCCTCACCTACATTAGTTACTTGTACATCATTACGTCTGGGGACTGATACATGCACATGTATCCATCGCAGAGGAGTCTTTTCGCGTGCTCGGGGAGTTGTCGGTCATCTGTCAATTCTGAAAGGTAATTCGAGCCCTCCTCACTCAACCAATACGGAAAATCTGGACAGGGAACCATCTCCGGAATATTATATCCATTTTGTTCTCCTATAACAGAGATAAAACAAAAAATAATTGTCACATGAGACGAATGAAAAAAATCGATCGTAATAATGAATTTTGAAAAGGGGAGAATTACCTTTTCGATCAGCCATAGAATCAAAGAAGCACCAAGGTGCCTCAGATCCTGAGCCGCATTTGACGAATGAAACATAATGTGAAGTTTCAATGCAAACGACGGCAGATAACTCCAGGTAGAGCCTCGGTACAGGACAATGCTCTTGGAGAATTTGAAACTCCGTGGGTACGCTGAGCTCCTTGGGATCATGATTCGTTCTCCTCTCGTGTCGATGAGCCTGATCCAAACATGGTAAACAAAAAGCTATGCTTTCGAGTCCCATTCCGCACTGTCCATAACACTCCTTGCACTCAAACTCAGCTAATTTACCACAAACTGTGCATTGCCTGGGGGAGTCCTCAATAATATCAGTGACATCTAGCAGAAGAGTTGGTTGAATTTTTGGGTACATTTTGAAGGACTTTCCAAACCTCGGCATCTGAATAATGAGACAAGAGGGTACCTCCTTAAGCCTGATATTGCTCGTCAGGAAACTTTGCTCCAGGAGTTGCTGGACCGTTGGTAGATTCAACTGATCATCCTTCTCCACGAAAAGCTGATAGTGATAGGCATCCTGACCAGAGCTGAGTTTGAGAAAGGGTTCTGCATTGAGAATTTGAGCGACGAGTGATGTGAGAAACTCTTCAGGATCCTTCTCTTCACTGGTGAGACCAGAAATAGAGGACAATTTTTCAAGCAACGTTCGCAGCTTCATGACTCTGTTCGCCTGGACGAACATATTTTTCCTCAACGGATTGACTATTTCCTCTCGAAGCACTCGCTGCACCTCTTCATACTGGGGACAGTCTTTCTCACTCGGAGGTCTAAACAGGAGATTATCGAAGACACTGGTGAATGCAAACATGCTGAAGAGTGTTGCATCGAGGTAACAAGAATTGTGATGACCCTGGATCCCTCTGTACTTTCCACAAATTGTCTTCAAGTCTCCTTTCACGCAGATTGGTCTCACCATACCAGTTATCACGCAATTTTCAGTCTTATCCAGGTCCTCACCGTTCATCTTCACTAGCTGATCATCTCCAGATATCATGTTGTACTGCTGGCACTGCCTGATATCAGTAAATATGGCTCTCTTTGGTCTGCAGTGAAAGTATCTGACGTCATTGTATGTACCATCTGTCCCCTGTGGATGTTGTCCATCCTCCAACTCAACGGCTGCCATAACTTTTCCAGGTGTCAATCCCGCTAAATTTCCAATCCAACGAATCACCCCATACCGAATTTCACCAGCTAGACCAACCTCAACTGCCATTCCCACGTGTAGCTTCTCTCCATTCTCCTTCCTAACACCTTTACTGCTCTCCTCTTTATCCAGAAGTTCCTCTAAAAAAACCAAACAATTAAAATCCCCCGAATCATAATCAGAAAATATTTTCAAAAAAAAATTTAAAAGATCTCAAATAGAATGAGTCCACCCAATCATCGATTAGTGAACCGAAAAAAAAATCTTACTTCGTGAATCTAAATTCAACCGAGCAAAATCATCTGGCACATCACTAGACACATTTGACTCAATATCACTACTCCATTTATGTTCAAGTACAAAAAGCGGAATGTTTAACAAAGTTGTTGCCATGATGTTTGGTCGAAAGACAATAGTAATCGAATAATAAAATATTTGAATGGAGCAAGCGTGATTGAACCGTCCGAGGCACGCCACCAGTCTATTTTAGAAGTAAGGAAGTTTATTATTAGGTAACATCCACAAGTTCTCCCATCAACACCGATTTAACCGCTCATGAAAGCATTAACAAATAATGAAATAACAAATAATGTTATCATGATATATCGAGAGTATGTTTACAAACCGAATGGACAGAAGTCGTATGTGGGCAGATTTTTGCTCAAACTCGTTGCGTCGTTGGAGAGAATTTTCGATTTTGTCGATTGATGAACGATTTTGGGGACTAGAGCATCGTTGAGGCGCACGGTTGCATCACCATTGTTGTTATTACTGTCATCGAACTTCGTCTGGTGTTCTTTGTTTATTAAATTCGAGTCGGTGGTTATTCTCTTTCCGTTTGTATGATTTGAGTGGTTGTTTGAATGATTTGTTGTGCTGTTCAAAAAACCATCGAGTTGCTTTGACAGTGAGGCCTCTATGTCCTGTCGAGGGGATTTAGCATCGATCGGTTCGTGGGGATCCGATTTTATTGGTACGATGCAGCTTAAATTAGTGAAAAGACCTGTTCCTGACTGCCCTGCGAAGTACTTCCTCGCTAGGATGGGGGTGGATAAACTGTCGCAGTGATCCAATATCTCAAGACCAAAATAGAAGCCTGGACCTAGTTCTGTGACTTGTCCAATGTACTTGATGACAGCCTTGAACTTGGCATCAGGATTTGTCGGAGGATGATAATAAACTTTTCCATTTTCCTTCAGATTGTTAGCCTCCTTGCAAAAATCACTGTCACTGGCAAGTCGTACTCGGTCCTGGGGCACTGGAACAGCTGCCAAAAAGTGCCAGACGAGGCAGGGCACAGGTATAAGATCGAACTTATGGCAGAGCCACTCCGTCTTCTTCCAGACCTCTTCATTGTTTGGATTGTTGACTTTAATCCTGAGGGATCCATCATGCAACAATTCATTGGCTTCCACGAGCATTCCAAGTTTCAGACAAATGACATTGACATCACAAGCACCTGATCTTCTGTTGAGAATTGTATTTTTTCTCGCTATGTAGTGACAGGAAAGGGCTGAGCCCTTGCCATCCTCGTTTTGCCACTTCTCCATGTCTCATGTATTTGCCTCAATGATTTTTTGACTCTGTCGGGATCCAAAGCTCCATTGTTTCACTTTTTATAATTTTACACTGCAGCAACGCTTCACGCCTTTCGGCCATGCACGTCCATTCGATAATCATAACGTGTAACGATTTTTTCAGAATTCATTGGCGTTTGGAGGCCCTATCTTGGGAGTGATTCAATCACGCTCGAATGACACTCATCTGACAGACCTGTCTCCTCGTGCTGTATTTTGGTTTCTTTTTACGGACATATGCAAAAATAGGAGTTGGTTAGTTGGTAAAGGGAATGCCTACGTTGCCTGGTGGTTTGCCTCTCAAATATTTCATTTGAAAGAAAATTTCCTGTACTGATGCACCCCGAGTGTGCTCGATAATTGCCGAGAGTTGGACCAATGAGAATCGGCCAACTGTTGAACTTTTCATCGGGATTCGTCCATTTTTGGGAGAATCTAACAGCATTATGGGCAATGACCAGTGGCGGCGTGGGTGTCTGATACCATTGATTCTCCCTTTTGCGTGGACCAATCCGGAAGATCCACGAAAAAGTGACCGTAGTCTGGAGGCGAGCAACTTCTCAAGTCCCATAACCGGTCAAAAATAAGTGCATTTGTTAGTTTGTTTTAATCATTCGACTGAAACCCTCGAACGACAATCGTCAGCGAAGCAGAAGCCATGAAGGTTCTTCTAGGCGAGTACCTCCGACTGCTTCATCTTTTATTTACAAAAAAAAATTAACCGGCTTCACCGGTTTCCAAACATTCTCACATTTGTTTTCCCACAAATGTTTTCGTCATTTTTTGAAGCCCTCACGTCTTTGATTTTTTTTTCCAGGCCTTTTATTACTCACTGTTGGGGCAAATTGTTTGTATTCGTCGACCTCAGATGTTGTGCAGTTGAACCCCAGTAATTTTGATAAACTTGTGACAAACAGCGATCATGTGTGGATTGTAGAGTTCTTTGCACCCTGGTGTGGACACTGCCAGGCACTTACTGCTGAGTATGATAAAGCTGCAACAGCATTGAAGGGTGTTGTCAAGTTGGGGGCAGTAGATGCCGACGAGCACAAATCTCTGGGCTCCAGGTTTGGAGTTCGTGGCTTCCCAACAATCAAAATTTTCGGTGGAAACAAGAACAAGCCGGAGGATTACAATGGTGCTAGAACGGCATCAGATCTAGTTGATGCAGCCCTGAGCGCTGCCAAGGCCAAGGTGAAATCAGCTCTGAATGGCAAAAAGAGCAGCAGCAGCAGTGGTGGAGGCTCGTCAGACTCCAAGAGATCAAAGGATTCCGACGATGTTATTGAACTGACCGATGATAATTTTGACAAATTGGTTCTGGGATCCGATGACATGTGGCTCGTGGAGTTCTTCGCTCCCTGGTGTGGGCACTGCAAGAATTTGGCACCAGAGTGGGCATCAGCTGCTACAGAATTAAAGGGAAAAGTTAAACTGGGAGCACTTGATGCTACAGTTCACACTTCCAAGGCCAGTGAATATGGTATCAGGGGATATCCCACGATCAAGTACTTCGCACCTGGTTCCAAGGACACTGATTCAGCCGCTGAATACGATGGTGGAAGAACATCACCGGCTATTGTTAGCTGGGCACTCGATAAATGGTCACAGAACGTCCCAGCACCAGAGGTTATCCAACTCGTTGGAAAACAATCGTCCAAGGACGCTTGTGATGGAAAACAACTCTGCGTTGTTTCTGTTTTACCAAATATTCTTGATTGTCAGTCTGATTGCAGGAATGGTTACATCAGTACTTTACAAAAATTGGCAGACAAATTCAAGCAGAAAGACTGGGGGTGAGAATTTATTAATATATTTACGAAATATCGATTCCACTTGGCGTTGAATTATTTATTAATTACAAATATGTGATTAATTACAGATGGGTGTGGGCTGAAGCTGGAGCACAACCAGATGTAGAGGAAGCCCTGGAAATTGGTGGTTTCGGTTATCCAGCCCTTGCTGTTATCAATGCTAAGAAACTTAAATATTCACTCCTGAGGGGGAGTTTCTCATATGACGGAATCAACGAATTCCTGAGGAATCTCAGCTATGGTAGGGGTGGCACAGCGCCAGTCAAAGGTGCTGAACTTCCAAAGATCCGTGAAACTGAAGCCTGGGATGGCAAGGACGGTGTACCTCCACAGGAGGAAGACATCGATCTCAGTGATGTTGATTTAGATGAGAAGGATGAACTCTAGATAAAAAATCTTTGTGATGAGAGCTTCGAAGAATGAGTCATGTACCACATTGTCAATTCTCTTCCAACGCATTTGTAAATCATACATGGTTTTTTTTTCCAAACGTCATTCCATATGAATTTTTTATATAAAGAAAGACGGAGAATTGAAGCTCAACCTGATTTTTATTTTTTGAAACATTTTAATCATGAATAATTATCAAGGTGTGAATGGACTGTGTAATTTTTCTATAATCCACACGGATATTGAAGAATCAGGATGATATATTATTATGAAAATAAATACAATAATTTCTACATGATTCATTTACTTTTCTATGATTTCTTTACTCAACTCTTCAACATTTTTTATGAGAAACTCAATTTTAATCGCGGAAAAATTAGGATTGAATTAATTTTAATCTTCCTAGATCACTTCGTTGAATAAAAGTTGTCCAATTGTTAAAATAAAAACGCAACAACTGTTACGAATTTATCATCTCGAGAGAGTGAGACTCACGAATATTGTAGAATATGTGTGTAGAAGTGAAAAAAATAGATTGTGAAATTTTTTGTAAAAAAAATAATCGACCAACATATCATCACCAAAGAACTGCAGTTAATTTTAGTAGTCGATCTAGTACTCGTTGAATTGATGTCATTGCGTTCTTTGCTGCAGGGCAATCATGCAATTAACAGGGAAGTGGTGAATCGCAATAAATCAGTCCTGAGAGATTCATGATCTATTCATGCATCACCAACTGATCTCGCACCAAAAAAAAAAAAATATATCAGAAACCCCCATTATCAAATGTAAATTGTTTTTTTATTGAATAATAAATGTTGTAAAAAATACACTGCACTGTCCGTAATGGCGAATATTGTCTGCAGTACTGATGAAAAAATACTCATGATTTATTTCAGTCTGATCATAAAATTGTAAAATTCGAATGAATTTCTATTTGATGTTATAAAATATAATTGTCTCCCCCGGGGACTCACCGGTGTCAATTGAATATTAATATATATTTTTTAAGGCCTAAACAATCAGACGACATTTGTCAGCTCGATCATGTCGTAATTACGCTCTTTTTTACAGAGATAGGGGTAAAAGACAAATGCATAGTAACCGGTCGTCGTGATGATTATTCCTGCAAGGATTAATCCGATGATCCCCCATGCCGAGAGGGTACTGCCTCTCCTCACATTCTCGGATGGTGATTGCAGATTTTTCGGTTTCTCCTGGGTATTACTCATTTGAGGATAACTAGCTCTTTGAGATCGGTCCCTGTAGCTCGCCATCCTGGCATTGAATCCAGCCTCTGACTGCACAATCACTTCACAAATAGAAAATTTCCCAGATTTTAATTTAAAATTGCACAATTATTAAAGGCGATCCTGCAGTTTAATAAATTGTTCCCAATGTTGTTTAATTGAGTTTGAATAAAAAAATCGAATTTCTAGAATGGAATTAAATTTTCCTGTGAAATTGGGAATTAAGACACGTGTATAAAAAATAACCCCCACCACTCGATATTTTTTTATTCCAAAAAATGTAATGTTTTTTGTTCAAATTAATAAAATTATTGTAAGTAATGAATAAACTTACGTAGAGCTGTGATAATGAGTAGGACTAGTGCTTTCATCCTGATAAATTATTCGCAGTGTTTATGAATTGGGAATAAAAAATTAAATTTGGAGTTGTTCAGTGCGATGGGACGCTTCTTTTTATTTTGACAGAGCCGCTTGGCATCCCTCTTCTGAATGACCATACTATACCATGTGCTCTTCACTATATTTTAACACTATGTGGGATCCAGTGATTCGGCTCTTCCTAATCAGTCCTGATTGGATTGAATTACGAAACACTCGCAGTGATTACTCGGACCGGATTGCAACAGGTGGTATTTTTACGACCTTGTGACATTTTTATTGCAAATTTGAAATTTAATTTGTTATAACAACATTCTGTTAATACTAATCCCTTTGTTTATTCCTAGGCCTCGAATGAGTTGTTTTTTGTAGGACAATTAAATAATAACAACGAATTTTTTAATTATGAATGGAATTAATGTACGCCGAGCAGTACGAAATGACTGTGAAGGAATAAGAAAATTAATTCAGGTATGACCTCTTTAATTTTTTATTGCAAATAATTTTTTAATGAAAATCGTAATGGAACTCTAAAAAATCGATTTTAATGATTTATTTCCAGGAGCTTGCAGATTTTGAAAATATGTCTGATGGTCCAAAAATCGGAGCAGACAGTGAGTACACATTATCCGATTTTAATTACTCTACCAAAATTTAATACATCGATTTTCTGATAAGGATTACATGAGTGAATAACACACGTCAATCTCGACACATAAATTTCACACATGGGAAAATTATTTTTATTCAGAAAATAGAAAAAATGATTTATTGAATTTGTTTGTTTAATTTTATGTAATCTATTCCTGAGTGTTGTGTAATGTAAAATTGAATAGTAATTATTAGAAGTAATTCGCATAAATTAATGAATTTATTTCAGTCTTAGAAAAGGACGGGTTTGGTGATCATCCCCTTTTTTCCTGTTTCGTAGCTGAGAAAAATGAAAAATTAATAGGTTATGGATTGGTTTATTTTATTTATTCAACTTGGGACGGGAAATCTATGTTCCTTGAGGATTTATATGTGATTCCTGACGAGCGAAGGCACGGAATTGGTTCTCTACTCTTCGATGCAGTCATTCAAGTTGTTATTCATCCCCCGGATTTGCACGATAAACGACATATCGATCCAGATTAATATCGATTTATCTTCCAGGAAGCTGCAGCCACGAATTGTTGTCGATTAGATTTCATGGTATTGAAGTGGAACCCAGCGGCGAATTTTTACAAGCAGAAGGGAGCAGTTGACATCACAGAAAAAGAAGACTGGCATCATTATCGATTGGATGTAAATGCTAGTAAAGAAAGTTAAAAAATTATGTGTATTCATAAATAAACTGAATTAATTTCAGAACCATCGAAATTCAACTTCCATAAATGACAGTTTTCAATGAAAATCTGTTTTCATTTGTTATAAATCATTTCCAAAATGAAAACAGCGTGACAAAATGGAAATAATCGGAGAGGGAAGAGGAATTTCAGAGATCAAATGGGGAGATTGTATTTTGGATGAAAATTTTTGGGAGGAGCCAAACGATATTTGGGAGGCAGAGGAGATCGAGGGTTTTTTATCAGATCGAATGATTGAAAATCGTTTAAGTCTTCTAGCCAAATGCCGGTACGAGGACAGTTATGCCTTGACAAAGTGTAATTTAAGTCGTCTGGTAAATTGACTTTCACCTCATTCCCGTGAAAAATCTCGACAGGATTTTGTAAAATACCTCCAACCATTCAGAATTATCTCTCTTAATTAATCTCTCTTTATTTCGATCGACAGAATCTCGTGGATATAATGGAGTTACGAAAGTACAAATATCTGCAATATTTAAATCTCTCTTATAACAATATAAACGACTTGTCACCTTTGGAGGAATTTCCTTACCTCACACATCTGGACGTGTCTCACAATAATTTGACGTCTGCAACATTGTCCACCCCTCCATTATATTTAACCCACATGAATCTGTCTCACAACAAAATTACGACGATCCACGACATGTCAGGATTCTGGAGCATCATTTACTTGGATCTTTCGCATAATTCAATCGAATTAGTTTCTGGATTACAAAATCTAAAGTATGAAAACATCTCTCAACGAGTCATAATAATTAACTCTAGTAATTAACTCATTATTTCATAAAATGAGATGAATACGTTGATATCTCTCTCCTCCACCAAAAATTCATTCAAAAATTAATTTCACTTCCCCAATTTGACGTGAAAAATTTATAACCTCATCAGATATTTGAAGTATTTGGATTTATCCCACAACTTAATCGATTGTGTTCGAAACCTGGATGACCTGAATATTGAAAAATTGAATCTGGAGTTCAACCGGATAGCAAAATTCCACTCATCCCCTGGAGAAGGTCTGGATAATCTCCGAAAGCTACGGATTCTGATTCTGAATCACAACAAGATATCTTCGCTATTCTTCCTCCATAATGCTTTCTACTCTCTCCGAATAATAGACCTGGGGCATAATAAAATAGGGGATCTTCTCGGGGTATCAAATGCCAGGGCGTTCCTGGAGGAAATTGACCTTCGTGGAAATACCTGTAATACCTGGCCATTCTACAGAGAAGTCCTTTTGCACGCAATGCCGACGTTGACGTGCATTGACGGATGTGAAGTTGCTGTTTCTGAAAAAATTTCAGCACTCGCGAAGTTCAGTCCCCCAGTGGATCTCTTGGCGTCCAAAGCCCTGAGCAGATTAATTCTCCTGGAACACTTGATTCCTCCGATAATTCATGACAATGTCATTCCTTACGATCAGCCTGATCCTGTCCTGGTGGTCCTGAGTGGTCCCTCGGCTGTTAAAAAAATTATTTTGGGCCTCAGGATTGCTAAAAGAATGCCCGACAAGGTGAAGTACTGCAGGAGCTACACCACCAGAGAATTTTCAGCTCACGAAGAGGCCAGGGCTTACAAATTTATTGACAGAGAAAATTTTAATGCTATGGCAAGAAATGGTGAATTTTTGACGGTGGAGGAACTTGTTGGAGATAGTTATGGATTTCGTAAGAGGAAATAAATTAACAGACTATTACGAATGCAGTTTGAAATAAATATTTCAGTTTTTCATTTTTGATGCAATGATTTTTTTAAATATTCAACAGACGCTGAAGAAATCGGGATTTTGCGGAAGGAAAATAAAATCGGAATCACTCAGATGGATTTGGGGGCAACAATACAACTGAAGCATCGATATCCAAACGTAAAAATAATTCTTGTAATGGTGAATAATGAGGAAATTCACGAGCAATGGATCAGGGATAAATTTAAAATATTCACCTGGATTAAGGACAGTGTGGAAAATTTATTGGCGTTGACGATTGGAAGATTGTCGCGAGAAAGTAATGTCGAATCAGCAGTTAGCAAGCAGAACTTCGTATCTCAGATTATAAGTGAAATTATACAAGACCTGGATTTACCCAATTACTGTAATTACGTGAGACCCCAGGGCACTGGAGCAACTGCTATGGACATTATTCTGCAGAGTCGAATGATGTTGGGTAGAGTCACCAAAACTGCCAAAGAAATTATTACTGAGAAACATATTCAATTTCAAAACGACCCAGGGAGTGACGAGAGACAGGAAAATATTCTCCAGTCAACCTTTTCAGATTTGAAAGTAATTATTCCCTTTTTCATTTTTAAATAATTTCATTTTTTAATAATTTCATTTTTAAATAATTTCATTTTTAAATAATTGAAACCGTGGGATTATCAAGGAGTAATAAACAATTTTAGATTATTTTGGACGAGCACAAAAATATAATCGTAGACGACGAGGAGTCAAAAAAGAAACGGAGAATGAATAAATATCTGAAACGTCGCGAAGCCATCGAGGAAAAGGGAGAATCACCTGATGCCATGTCTGAATCAAGTGATGATTCGCATTATCGATTTTTCGAGAGTCTGCAACGAACTGATGAGACGAAATATCTAATGAATTTTTACGTCGACGTGGTGATGAGATCGAGACACTTGTACATCGATAGGCACTTGAAAAATCCTGGATTTTATTCACTTACTGTTAGCTACCGGATTAATTAATTCATTCTTCCTATAAATCACTCCTAAGATTTTCTATTTCAGGTTTTTACTGATGACTTCCACCGCGCCCTGCGTTCCCTCGAAAAATTTATCAATACACAAGTGATTGACAAATTTAAAGAATGTAGAATTCCTGATATAATCTATCGAAATGAAGTGATCATCCCGAAGATCGTTGAAGACATCCTCATTGAAGTAAACCATCCCTCCCTCTAAGGTAAATCGAAAAATGAATTTTTTAATCAGCAATGAATTTCCCAGTAGAAAATTTATTATACAAATCGTTAAAAGTTGAAAAAAATATTGTACAATTGCAATTTCGAGGGTATAATTTACATGAACCGTTGGCTAAATGGTTTCTACATTGAATGACTCCTGGTAGGTGTTCCTAATGATAACATCGAGGTCTTTATAATTATCCTGAGTAGCTATTTTGTTGCTATCTAAATTGAATTGCTGCCAGTTTGATTTTCTAGTCTTCAGATTATTCTGTTGAGTCACAGATACAAAATGATATTGTTCAACATGATTATCCAAAGCTTCTCTCGCATCCAAGATCTCATCACATTGATCACACCTGTACGAATGTATTTCTGAACAATTTGTCATTCTTTCCCCCGCGTCGTGAATTTTCTGATGAGCGCATAAATTATATCTCTCAGCAAATCGTTTACCACACACATCACAGCTGAAAGGCTTTTCTCCAGTGTGAACTCTCATGTGACGTTTCAAATGAGATGTAGATAGCAATGTTGCATTGCAAATGTGACATTGATACGATTTTTTTCCCGTATGCGAGAGTACATGCATATTGTAAGACGTATGATGAATAAATCTTTTACCACACAGGTCACACTGATACGGCATTTCTCCAGTGTGCATTGGCAAATGTCTCCTGAGTGCTCCTTTCTGGGTGAAACACTTATCGCAAAAACTGCACTTGAAGGGATTAATTCCATTGTGCATACCAATATGTACCTTGAGGGCATGCTTATGTTTATATGCTTGTCCACATTTTTCGCACATGTACGGACGAATAGACGAGTGCGAGACGATGTGAGTCTTCAATTCCCCTGGTGTCTTCCATTTTTTATCGCAGATCGAACAGGAATACTTTGGTGATTTCTCCAGGGATTTCCTCCCAGGCTTTTTCAATTTCTCTTTATCTTCAAGGTTTCTATTGTCCTTTGGAGATTCTTCAATCAAACTGAAACCATTAGTTCGTAAATTGTTTGGTATTTCTGGTAGATTAAGGCTCGATTGCGAATCTCTTTGGCTCTCGTCGGGTGGAATATTGTTTGTGCCAGTTAAATGATCTTCGTGATTGAATCTTCCGAAATCTTGAGGTTGAGGTGTTGAATACACATGATTATCAATGGCACTGATTTCTTCTTGTTGAATTTCATTTTTTTTCAGGTGGCTGGTGTCATTTGAGGCATAAGTCTTCAGTATCTCATTCTGAATATTTGTCACGGTGCACTGGGCTTGCTCCAGCATTTGAAATAAATTGTAACATTGTGGGCACAAATAAGAACTTTGTAGGTCAGTAACGGAGGGACGAATTGTGCCTAGAACAAAACTGGCCAAGAGCTCCCCACTTCTGGGTAATGAAGTGTAAAAAATATTTATTGATGATGATATTTCCAGGGAGCTTCTGCACACTAGACACATCAACTCCGAGGAAGTCGGTGAGGTCATCTCGATTTTATTTCTTCTCTCAAAAATTCAGGGGTTTTAAGGATTTCTTCGGACACAGGGTTAATGGTTATGACAATGGTAAACACTTTTCATCCCCCACACCACGCGGTTTCCACATCAGATGTTTGACCTTGGTAAAACAGACTACGATTTTACTCACTGGGTTATTGACCTGGCTTTGTTGTTGTAAGGAAAATAAATCTCAGTCACAGCTAAATCTTCGCTGGTACACACAGGAAAATTATCTCTTCGAATTAAATACTCTGAAGAAATCAAATAAATCGTTCATGTGGTACACGATTTTATTTTTTAATTCAAAAATAGTTGATGCGTTTTCGAATTTTCCTGTGTGTACAATATTCATCCGAAATAATTTCGGTATCTCCTGTTTATCATTTCCTTAATCGACGATTCACTGCTTTCAGCAATCAATTTATTGTAATGACAAACAGCTCTCGAGGGGTTGATGATAGTCTCGTGGAAATGTTAACCAATGATTGTTTACGTGAAATATTCAAGAGACTGTCAATTCGTGACAGATTAGCTGCGGAGAAAGGTAAAAATATCAATTTTTTTTGTGTTCTCTAGGTGTAGAGACCTCAAATAGTAATTAGAGGAATAATTAAAAATATTTTAATCCAGTTTGCAAGAGGTGGCGTGCAATTAGTGTCGAGGGCTGGTCAGAGCTGAGGGAATGGTGTGTGAGGGAATTGGGTGTTGTCAATGATGATAGAATTCCCCCCGACGATTACACTAAATTAACTCTTGACGAGTTGGCAACGGCTTTGAGAAGATGCGGTCGATATTTGATGAGAGCGAGTTTCATCGTTCACCCAAGTCAATCTGAACTCCCAAAAATCTTCAAAAATTTCTGCAACGGCTTGAAGGAGCTGACATTCTGGCTGCCAGGGAAATTCCAGAATCCAGAGAACATAGAGGAGTTCCTCAAAAACACGGACGATCTTTTCGAAGGGCGAGAGACGATCACAACAGCTGTAGTAAAAGCTGAAAATCCGGAAAGGAGAAAATTTATTCATTATACTGTGAAGAAAAGTGAGATGAACATCAAATTAAGGAGAAATTCCAGATTTCCGAGGCGGAGAGGTTTGCTCAGCTCAAAAATCCGGGCTACTATGGATCTTCTGCATTTTTTTGTTAACTTCAAACATTTGTGATCAATGAGCTTGATTTTAATTTGTATATTCCTTCGATTTGCATAACGCAGAAAGTATTTGAATGTTTTTTATGCAGCCATTTTGACAACAGAATGAACGAAGAAATTTCAATTTTTTTTTACTTCTCGCTGAGGATTCCTCACCATTAATCGACGCGACTGATGTTTTTTTTTCTTAAAACATCGATATATATTTCGCGTGACAACAGAAAATGTTAATAAAAAATGAAAAATTGAACAATCAATGAGTTGATTCAATCCAACAAGTGATTAATTGTAAAGCATATCAGGAGTAATGATGTCGATAATTATTTCATGGCCTAATTGGTCTCGCTGGGGAATTTATTAATCCAAGTAAGACACAGTCGGCTTCCAAAATCGTGAGCTCTTTTTGGGCCCCTAGAAATTTTGCTGACAGCTCCAGATCCTTCACTCGAAGTCGCACAGTTGCTCCTCGAACGAATTCTCTAAAAAACAAAGAATAAAACTCGATAAAAAATGTTCTCAGTAAACTTTGGCAAAAATTCATAAGACTATATCAAAAAATTTACAAAAAAAACCAAAAAATAAGACGATATTGGCAATAACTCCTTGAAAATGATTGCTAAAATCGCAAATAAATTTTGGTTTCAATGTATAAAAATGTATTTTGGGTCAGCGATGCCTCTGACGTTCTTACTGGGAATTTTTTATGGGTCTAGGGCACACGCAGTGAAATTTCCATCCAAAATCGATGTACAAATCGTCGTCTACCACTTGAAATATTCTTCCAGTCACGATTTTCCCTTCTGGATCGCCCATCTGCACAAAACAGTGAATAAAAATGTAAAATGAAGAATTAAATATAATATAATATAAATTTTTTGAACTCACATCAATAAATTTGGAATTTCTGAGAAGACTAGCGAATGTCTGACTCTGCTGAGGCTTTTCCTCTGGTTCTGGTGCATTGAACTTCTCAAAAGCTTTAGCAAATCCACTCAAATGACCATCAGATTTTCCTCCCACCACTTCCGTATCTTCTGCATCACCCACTTTGCTGCACAAATTCGGGGATGACCGAAGATTTGTCAGGAGACTTGGGTTTCTCCGGAGTAAAGACTTGGAAATATTCCTCAAAGACTGCATTATTTATTTCGGTATGACCGGTATCCTCATAGGTTCGATTACACACATGTAAAATATTTCGTGTACCTATCGGTTGCCCCAAAGAGCATTGACTAAAATAGATGCAGTTCTGGGGGTTTGAGTGACCCCAGAGGCATTATAGTACTGCACCACAAGAGAGGGAGGGCGCCACCATATAAATGCTTTTTGTTTTTTATTTATTTCAATGAAATTTAGCCAATTGTCGAACGAGCGAAGGGGGAAGTCACATCTTGTAGAATTTCAGATGGATAAAAAATTCAGTGTGTTGAAGATATACTACTAATGAGATTATAATTTCATAATGAGCGCGTTGGTCTAATTGGTAACGCGCTTGACTGGCACGCGAATCGCTTCGGTTCGATACCAGCATCATTAATTTTTTTTTTTTCAAAATAATTCTAATTTTTATTTTTTCTTAATGGCTAATTAATGAAAATATCGTTTATAAAGTGAATATTTGAAAATCGGAAAGATATCTAGTGAAATTGAAAAATTAGCAATTTTTTAAAACGATACTTTTGCAATATATATACTACTAATTAAATTTTATTATTGTAATATTACGTTATCCTAGCGGTAACGTGCTCGGCTATCACGCCGACGGCCCGGGTTCAAGCCCGCCGTCATTCATTTTTTTTTTTAATAATTCCAATTTTTTCTTTAAGTAGGTATTCACCGCCATTGAAAAATTCGAAATTTTTGAAAAAGTATCAGGGGAACATAACAATCGAGGAGCTATTCACTGAAATTTTCACTGAAAGTGAAAAATTCGAAATTTTTGAAAAAGTATCAGGGGAACATAACAATCAAGGAGTTATTCACTGAAAGTTTCACTGAAAGGGAAAAATTCGAAATTTTTGTAAAAGTATCAGGAGAACATGACAATCGAGGAGCTCTTCACTGAAATTTTCACTGAAAGTGAAAAATTCGAAATTTTTGTCAAAGTATCAGGAGCACATGACAATCGAAGAGC